>NW_027043331.1:0-162037 GCF_036013475.1 Columba livia
CCTTTCTTTGGGCTTTTTTTCCCCTTTCTTTGGGCTTTCTTCCCCTTTCTTTGGGCTTTCTTTGGGCTTTCTTTGGGCTTTCTTTCCCCTTTCTTTGGGCTTTCTTTCCCCTTTCTTTGGGCTTTCTTTCCCCTTTCTTTGGCTTTCTTTCCCCTTTCTTTGGGCTTTCTTTCCCCTTTCTTTGGGCTTTCTTTGCGCTTTCTTTCCCCTTTCTTTGGGCTTTCTTTGGGCATTCTTTCCGCTTTCTTTGGGCTTTCTTTGGGCTTTCTTTCCCTTTTCTTTGGGCTTTCTTTCCCCTTTCCTTGGGCTTTCTTTGGGCTTTCTTTCCCCTTTCTTTGGGTTTTCTTTCCCCTTTCTTTGGGCTGTCTTTCCCCTTTCTTTGGGCTTTCTTTCCCCTTTCTTTGGGCTTTCTTTCCCTTTTCTTTGGGCTTTCTTTGGGCTTTCTTTGGGCTTTCTTTGGGCTTTCTCTGGGCTTTCTTCCCCTTTTTTTGGGCTTTCTTTCCCCTTCTTTGGGCTTTCTTTCCCCTTTGTTTGGGCTTTCTTTCCCCCTTTCTTTGGGCTTTCTTTCCCCATTCTTTGGGCTTTCTTTCCTCTTTCATTGGGCTTTCTTTGAGCTTTCTTTCCCCTTTCTTTAGGCTTTCTTTCCCCTTTCTATGGGCTTTCTTTCCCCTTTCTTTGGGCTTTCTTTCCCCTTTCTTTGGGCTTTCTTTGGGCTTTCTTTCCCCTTTCTTTGGGCTTTCTTTCCCCTTTCTGTGGGCTTTCTTTGGGCTATCTTTGGGCTTTCTTTGGGCTTTATTTGGGCTTCTTTGGGCTTCTTTCCCCTTTCTTTCCACTTTCTTTGGGCTTTCTTTGGGCTTTCTTTGGGCTTTCTTTCCCCTTTCTTTGGGCTTTCATTCCCCTTTCTTTGGGCTTTCTTTCCCCTTTCTTTGGGGCTTTCTTTCCCCTTTCTTTGGGCTTTCTTTCCCCTTTCTTTGGGCTGTCATTCCCCTTTCTTTGGGCTTTCTTTCCCCTTTCTTTGGGCTTTCCTTGGGCTTTCTTTGGGGTTTCTTTGGGCTTTCTTTCCCCTTTCTTTGGGCTTTCTTTCCCCTTTCTTTGGGCTTTCTTTCCCCTTTCTTTGGGCTTTCTTTCCCCTTTCTTTGGGATTTCTTTCCCCTTTCTTTGGGCTTTCTTTCCCCTTTCTTTGGGCTTTCATTCCCCTTTCTTTGAGCTTTCTTTCCCCTTTCTTTGGCTGTCATTCCCCTTTCTTTGGGCTTTCTTTCCCCTTTCTTTGGGCTTTCTTTCCCCTTTCATTGGCCTTTCTTTGGGCTTTCTTTGGGCTTTCTCTGGGCTTTCTTGGGCTTTCTCTGGGCTTTCTTTGGGCTTTCTGTGGGCTTTCTTTGGGCTTTCTTTCCCCTTTCTTTGGGCTTTGTTTCCCCTTTCTTTGGGCTTTCTTTGGGCTTTCTTTCCCCTTTCTTTGGGCTTTCTTTGGGCTTTCTTTCCCCTTTCTTTGGGCTTTCTTTCCCCTTTCTTTGGCCTTTCTTAGGGCTTTCTTTCCCCTTTCTTTGGGCTTTCTTTCCCCTTTCTTTGGGCTTTCTTTGGGCTTTCTTTGGGCTTTCTTTCCCTTTTCTTTCCACTTTCTTTGGGCTTTCTTTGGGCTTTCTTTCGGCTTTCTTTCCCCTTTCTTTGGGCTTTCTTTGGGCTTTCTTTCCCCTTTCTTTGGGCTTTCTTTGGTCTTTCTTTGGGCTTTCTTTGGACTTTCTTTGGGCTTTCTTTGGGATTTCATTCCCCTTTCTTTGGCTTTCTTTGGGCATTCTTTCCCCTTTCTTTGGGCTTTCTTTGGGATTTCTTTCCCCTTTCTTTGGGCTTTCTTTCCCCTTTCTTTGGGCTTTCTTTCCCCTTTCCTTGGGCTTTCTTTGGGCTTTGTTTCCCCTTTCTTTGGGCTTTCTTTCCCCTTTCTTTGGGCTTTCTTTGCGCTTTCTTTCCCCTTTCTTTGGGCTTTCTTTGGGCTTTCTTTCCGCTTTCTTTGGGCTTTCTTTCCCTTTTCTTTGGGCTTTCTTTCCCCTTTCCTTGGGCTTTCTTTGGGCTTTCTTTCCCCTTTCGTTGGGTTTTCTTTCCCCTTTCTTTGGGCTGTCTTTCCCCTTTCTTTGGGCTTTCTTTCCCCTTTCTTTGGGCTTTCTTCCCTTTTCTTTGGGCTTTCTTTGGGCTTTCTTTGGGCTTTCTTTGGGCTTTCTCTGGGCTTTCTTTCCCCTTTTTTTGGGCTTTCTTTCCCCTTTCTTTGGGCTTTCTTTGCCCTTTCTTTGGGCTTTCTTTCCCCTTTCTTTGGGCTTTCTTTCCCATTCTTTGGGCTTTCTTTCCCCTTTCTTTGGGCTTTCTTTCCCCTTTCTGTGGGCTTTCTTTGGGCTATCTTTGGGCTTTCTTTGGCTTTATTTGGGCTTTCTTTGGGCTTTCTTTCCCCTTTCTTTCCACTTTCTTTGGGCTTTCTTTGGCTTTCTTTGGCTTTCTTTCCCCTTTCTTTGGGCTTTCATTCCCCTTTCTTTGGGCTTTCTTTCCCCTTTCTTTGGGCTTTCTTTCCCCTTTCTTTGGGCTTTCTTTCCCCTTTCTTTGGGCTGTCATTCCCCTTTCTTTGGGCTTTCTTTCCCCTTTCTTTGGGCTTTCCTTGGGCTTTCTTTGGGGTTTCTTTGGGCTTTCTTTCCCCTTTCTTTGGCTTTCTTTCCCCTTTCTTTGGGCTTTCTTTCCCCTTTCTTTGGGCTTTCTTTCCCTTTCTTTGGCATTTCTTTCCCCTTTCTTTGGGCTTTCTTTCCCCTTTCTTTGGCTTTCTTTCCCCTTTCTTTGGGCTGTCTTTCCCCTTTCTTTGGGCTGTCATTCCCCTTTCTTTGGGCTTTCTTTCCCCTTTCTTTGGGCTTCCTTTCCCCTTTCATTGGCCTTTCTTTGGGCTTTCTTTGGGCTTTCTCTGGGCTTTCTTGGGCTTTCTCTGGGCTTTCTTTGGGCTTTCTGCGGGCTTTCTTTGGGCTTTCTTTGGGCTTTATTTGGGCTTTCTTTCGCCTTTCTTTGGGCTTTCTTTGGGCTTTCTTTCCCCTTTCTTTGGGCTTTCTTTCCCCTTTCTTTGGGCTTCCTTTCCCCTTTCTTTGGGCTTTCTTTGGGCTTTCTTTGGGCTTCTGTGGGCTTTCTTTGGCTTTCTTTGGGTTTTCTTTGGGCTTTCTTTCCCCTTTCTTTGTGCTTTCTTTGGGCTTTCTTTCCTCTTTCTTTGGGCTTTCTTTGGGCTTTCTTTCCCCTTTCTTTAGGCTTTCTTTCGGCTTTCTTTCCCCTTTCTTTGGGCTTTCTTTCCCCTTTCTTTGGCTGTCATTCCCCTTTCCTTGGGCTTTCTTTCCCCTTTCTTTGGGCTTCTTTCCCCTTTCTTTGGGCTTTCTTTCCCTTTTCTTTGGGCTTTCTTTGGGCTTTCTTTCCCCTTTCTTTGGGCTTTGTTTCCCCTTTCTTTGGGCTTTCTTTGGGCTTTCTTTCCTCTTTCTTTGGGCTTTCTTTGGGCTTTCTTTCCCCTTTCTTTGGGCTTCTTTCCCCTTTCTTTGGCCTTTCTTTGGGCTTTCTTTCCCCTTTCTTTGGCTTTCTTTCCCCTTTCTTTGGGCTTTCTTTGGGCTTTCTTTGGGCTTTCTTTCCCTTTTGTTTCCACTTTCTTTGGGCTTTCTTTGGGCTTTCTTTCGGCTTTCTTTCCCCCTTTCTTTGGGCTTTCTTGGGCTTTCTTGGGCTTTCTTTGGGCTTTCTTTGGACTTTCTTTGGGCTTTCTTTGGGCTTTCACTCCCCTTTCTTTGGGCTTTCTTTGGGCATTCTTTCCCCTTTCTTTGGCTTTCTTTGTGCTTTCTTTCCCCTTTCTTTGGGATTTCTTTGGGCTTTCTTTCCCCTTTCTTTGGGCTTTCTTTCCCCTTTCTTTGGGCTTTGTTTTCCCTTTCTTTGGGCTTTCTTTCCCCTTTCTTTGGGCTTTCTTTGCGCTTTCTTTCCCCTTTCTTTGGGCTTTCTTTATGCTTTCTTTGGGCTTTCTTTCCGCTTTCTTTGGGCTTTCTTTGGGCTTTCTTTCCCTTTTCTTTGGGCTTTCTTTCCCCTTTCCTTGGGCTTTCTTTGGGGTTTCTTTCCCCTTTCTTTGGGTTTTCTTTCCCCTTTCTTTCCACTTTCTTTGGGCTTTCTTTGGGCTTTCTTTGGGCTTTCTTTCTCCCTTTCTTTCCACTTTCTTTGGGCTTTCCTTGGCTTTCTTAGGGCTTTATTTCCCCTTTCTTTGGGCTTTCTTCCCCTTTCTTTGGGCTTTCTTTCCCCTTTCTTTGGGCTTTCTTTCCCCTTTCTTTGGGCTTTCTTTCCCCTTTCTTTGGGCTGTCATTCCCCTTTCTTTGGGCTTTCTTTCCCGTTTCTTTGGGCTTTCCTTGGGCTTTCTTTGGGGTTTCTTTGGGCTTTCTTTCCCCTTTCTTTGGGCTTTCTTTCCCCTTTCTTTGGGCTTTCTTTCCCTTTCTTTGGGCTTTCTTTCCCCTTTCTTTGGGATTTCTTTCCCCTTTCTTTGGGCTTTCTTTCCCCTTTCTTTGGGCTTTCTTTCCCCTTTCTTTGGGCTTTCTTTCCCCTTTCTTTGGGCTGTCATTCCCTTTCTTTGGGCTTTCTTTCCCCTTTCTTTGGGCTTTCTTTCCCCTTTCTTTGGCCTTTCTTTGGGCTTTCTTTGGGCTTTCTCTGGGCTTTCTTTTGGCTTTCTGTGGGCTTTCTTTGGGCTTTCTTTGGGCTTTCTTGGGCTTTCTTTCGCCTTTCTTTGGGCTTTCTTTGGGCTTTCTTTCCCCTTTCTTTGGGCTTTCTTTCCCCTTTCTTTGGGCTTTCTTTCCCCTTTCCTGGGCTTTCTTTGGGCTTTCTTTGGGCTTCTTCTGTGGGCTTTCTTTGGGCTTTCTTTCCTTTTCTTTGGGCTTTCTTTCCCCTTTCCTTGGGCTTTCTTTGGGGTTTCTTTCCCCATTTCTTTGGGTTTCTTTCCCCTTTCTTTGGGCTGTCTTTCCCCTTTCTTTGGGCTTTCTTTCCCTTTCTTTGGGCTTTCTTTCCCTTTTCTTTGGGCTTTCCTTGGGCTTTCTTTGGGCTTTCTTTGGGCTTTCTTTGGGCTTTCTTTCCCCTTTTTTTGGGCTTTCTTTCCCCTTTCTTTGGGCTTTCTTTCCGATTTCTTTGGGCTTTCTTTGGGCTTTCTTTCCCCTTTCTTTGGGCTTTCTTTCCCCTTTCTTTGGGCTTTCTTTCCCCTTTCTTTGGGCTTTGTTTCCACTTTCTTTGGGCTTTCTTTCCCCTTTCTTTGGGCTTTCTTTCCCCTTTCTTTCCCCTTTCTTTGGGCTTTCTTGGGCTTTCTTTGGGCTTTCTTTCCGCATTCTTTGGGCTTTCTTTGGGCTTTCTTTCCCTTTTCTTTGGGCTTTCTTTCCCCTTTCTTTGGGCTTTCTTTGGGCTTTCTTTCCCCTTTCTTTGGGTTTTCTTTCCCCTTTCTTTGGGCTGTCTTTCCCCTTTTTTGGGCTTTCTTTCCCCTTTCTTTGGGCTTTCTTTCCCTTTTCTTTGGGCTTTCTTTGGCTTTCTTTGGGCTTTCTTTGGGCTTTCTTTGGGCTTTCTCTGGGCTTTCTTTCCCCTTTTTTTGTTCTTTCTTTCCCCTTTCTTTGGGCTTTCTTTCCCGTTTCTTTGGGCTTTCTTTCCCCTTTCTTTGGGCTTTCTTTCCCCTTTCTTTGGGCTTTCTTTCTCCTTTCATTGGGCTTTCTTTGAGCTTTCTTTCCCCTTTCTTTGGGCTTTCTTTCCCCTTTCTATGGGCTTTCTTTCCCTTTCTTTGGGCTTTCTTTCCCCTTTCTTTGGGCTTTCTTTCCCCTTTCCTTGGGCTTTCTTTGGGCTTTCTTTCCCCTTTCTTTGGGTTTTCTTTCCCCTTTCTTTGGATGTCTTTCCCCTTTCTTTGGGCTTTCTTTCCCCTTTCTTTGGGCTTTCTTTCCCTTTTCTTTGGGCTTTCTTTGGGCTTTCTTTGGGCTTTCTTTGGGCTTTCTCTGGGCTTTCTTTCCCCTTTCTTTGGGCTTTTTTTCCCCTTTCTTTGGGCTTTCTTTCCCCTTTCTTTGGGCTTTCTTTGGGCTTTCTTTGGGCTTTCTTTCCCCTTTCTTTGGGCTTTCTTTCCCCTTTCTTTGGGCTTTCTTTCCCCTTTCTTTGGGCTTTCTTTCCCCTTTCTTTGGGCTTTCTTTGCGCTTTCTTTCCCCTTTCTTTGGGCTTTCTTTGGGCATTCTTTCCGCTTTCTTTGGGCTTTCTTTGGGCTTTCTTTCCCTTTTCTTTGGGCTTTCTTTCCCCTTTCCTTGGGCTTTCTTTGGGCTTTCTTTCCCCTTTCTTTGGGTTTTCTTTCCCCTTTCTTTGGGCTGTCTTTCCCCTTTCTTTGGGCTTTTTTTCCCCTTTCTTTGGGCTTTCTTTCCCTTTTCTTTGGGCTTTCTTTGGGCTTTCTTTGGGCTTTCTTTGGGCTTTCTCTGGGCTTTCTTTCCCCTTTTTTTGGGCTTTCTTTCCCCTTTCTTTGGGCTTTCTTTCCCCTTTGTTTGGGCTTTCTTTCCCCTTTCTTTGGGCTTTCTTTCCCCATTCTTTGGGCTTTCTTTCCTCTTTCATTGGGCTTTCTTTGAGCTTTCTTTCCCCTTTCTTTAGGCTTTCTTTCCCCTTTCTATGGGCTTTCTTTCCCCTTTCTTTGGGCTTTCTTTCCCCTTTCTTTGGGCTTTCTTTGGGCTTTCTTTCCCCTTTCTTTGGGCTTTCTTTCCCCTTTCTGTGGGCTTTCTTTGGGCTATCTTTGGGCTTTCTTTGGGCTTTATTTGGGCTTTCTTTGGGCTTTCTTTCCCCTTTCTTTCCACTTTCTTTGGGCTTTCTTTGGGCTTTCTTTGGGCTTTCTTTCCCCTTTCTTTGGGCTTTCATTCCCCTTTCTTTGGGCTTTCTTTCCCCTTTCTTTGGGCTTTCTTTCCCCTTTCTTTGGGCTTTCTTTCCCCTTTCTTTGGGCTGTCATTCCCCTTTCTTTGGGCTTTCTTTCCCCTTTCTTTGGGCTTTCCTTGGGCTTTCTTTGGGGTTTCTTTGGGCTTTCTTTCCCCTTTCTTTGGGCTTTCTTTCCCCTTTCTTTGGGCTTTCTTTCCCCTTTCTTTGGGCTTTCTTTCCCCTTTCTTTGGGATTTCTTTCCCCTTTCTTTGGGCTTTCTTTCCCCTTTCTTTGGGCTTTCTTTCCCCTTTCTTTGGGCTGTCTTTCCCCTTTCTTTGGGCTGTCATTCCCCTTTCTTTGGGCTTTCTTTCCCCTTTCTTTGGGCTTCCTTTCCCCTTTCATTGGCCTTTCTTTGGGCTTTCTTTGGGCTTTCTCTGGGCTTTCTTTGGGCTTTCTCTGGGCTTTCTTTGGGCTTTCTGCGGGCTTTCTTTGGGCTTTCTTTGGGCTTTATTTGGGCTTTCTTTCGCCTTTCTTTGGGCTTTCTTTGGGCTTTCTTTCCCCTTTCTTTGGGCTTTCTTTCCCCTTTCTTTGGGCTTCCTTTCCCCTTTCTTTGGGCTTTCTTTGGGCTTTCTTTGGGCTTTCTGTGGGCTTTCTTTGGGCTTTCTTTGGGTTTTCTTTGGGCTTTCTTTCCCCTTTCTTTGTGCTTTCTTTGGGCTTTCTTTCCTCTTTCTTTGGGCTTTCTTTGGGCTTTCTTTCCCCTTTCTTTAGGCTTTCTTTCGGCTTTCTTTCCCCTTTCTTTGGGCTTTCTTTCCCCTTTCTTTGGGCTGTCATTCCCCTTTCCTTGGGCTTTCTTTCCCCTTTCTTTGGGCTTTCTTTCCCCTTTCTTTGGGCTTTCTTTCCCTTTTCTTTGGGCTTTCTTTGGGCTTTCTTTCCCCTTTCTTTGGGCTTTGTTTCCCCTTTCTTTGGGCTTTCTTTGGGCTTTCTTTCCTCTTTCTTTGGGCTTTCTTTGGGCTTTCTTTCCCCTTTCTTTGGGCTTTCTTTCCCCTTTCTTTGGCCTTTCTTTGGGCTTTCTTTCCCCTTTCTTTGGGCTTTCTTTCCCCTTTCTTTGGGCTTTCTTTGGGCTTTCTTTGGGCTTTCTTTCCCTTTTTGTTTCCACTTTCTTTGGGCTTTCTTTGGGCTTTCTTTCGGCTTTCTTTCCCCTTTCTTTGGGCTTTCTTTGGGCTTTCTTTGGGCTTTCTTTGGGCTTTCTTTGGACTTTCTTTGGGCTTTCTTTGGGCTTTCACTCCCCTTTCTTTGGGCTTTCTTTGGGCATTCTTTCCCCTTTCTTTGGGCTTTCTTTGTGCTTTCTTTCCCCTTTCTTTGGGATTTCTTTGGGCTTTCTTTCCCCTTTCTTTGGGCTTTCTTTCCCCTTTCTTTGGGCTTTGTTTTCCCTTTCTTTGGGCTTTCTTTCCCCTTTCTTTGGGCTTTCTTTGCGCTTTCTTTCCCCTTTCTTTGGGCTTTCTTTATGCTTTCTTTGGGCTTTCTTTCCGCTTTCTTTGGGCTTTCTTTGGGCTTTCTTTCCCTTTTCTTTGGGCTTTCTTTCCCCTTTCCTTGGGCTTTCTTTGGGGTTTCTTTCCCCTTTCTTTGGGTTTTCTTTCCCCTTTCTTTCCACTTTCTTTGGGCTTTCTTTGGGCTTTCTTTGGGCTTTCTTTCCCCTTTCTTTCCACTTTCTTTGGGCTTTCCTTGGGCTTTCTTAGGGCTTTATTTCCCCTTTCTTTGGGCTTTCTTTCCCTTTCTTTGGGCTTTCTTTCCCCTTTCTTTGGGCTTTCTTTCCCCTTTCTTTGGGCTTTCTTTCCCCTTTCTTTGGGCTGTCATTCCCCTTTCTTTGGGCTTTCTTTCCCGTTTCTTTGGGCTTTCCTTGGGCTTTCTTTGGGGTTTCTTTGGGCTTTCTTTCCCCTTTCTTTGGGCTTTCTTTCCCCTTTCTTTGGGCTTTCTTTCCCCTTTCTTTGGGCTTTCTTTCCCCTTTCTTTGGGATTTCTTTCCCCTTTCTTTGGGCTTTCTTTCCCCTTTCTTTGGGCTTTCTTTCCCCTTTCTTTGGGCTTTCTTTCCCCTTTCTTTGGGCTGTCATTCCCCTTTCTTTGGGCTTTCTTTCCCCTTTCTTTGGGCTTTCTTTCCCCTTTCTTTGGCCTTTCTTTGGGCTTTCTTTGGGCTTTCTCTGGGCTTTCTTTTGGCTTTCTGTGGGCTTTCTTTGGGCTTTCTTTGGGCTTTCTTTGGGCTTTCTTTCGCCTTTCTTTGGGCTTTCTTTGGGCTTTCTTTCCCCTTTCTTTGGGCTTTCTTTCCCCTTTCTTTGGGCTTTCTTTCCCCTTTCCTGGGCTTTCTTTGGGCTTTCTTTGGGCTTTCTGTGGGCTTTCTTTGGGCTTTCTTTCCCTTTTCTTTGGGCTTTCTTTCCCCTTTCCTTGGGCTTTCTTTGGGGTTTCTTTCCCATTTCTTTGGGTTTTCTTTCCCCTTTCTTTGGGCTGTCTTTCCCCTTTCTTTGGGCTTTCTTTCCCCTTTCTTTGGGCTTTCTTTCCCTTTTCTTTGGGCTTTCCTTGGGCTTTCTTTGGGCTTTCTTTGGGCTTTCTTTGGGCTTTCTTTCCCCTTTTTTTGGGCTTTCTTTCCCCTTTCTTTGGGCTTTCTTTCCGATTTCTTTGGGCTTTCTTTGGGCTTTCTTTCCCCTTTCTTTGGGCTTTCTTTCCCCTTTCTTTGGGCTTTCTTTCCCCTTTCTTTGGGCTTTGTTTCCACTTTCTTTGGGCTTTCTTTCCCCTTTCTTTGGGCTTTCTTTCCCCTTTCTTTCCCCTTTCTTTGGGCTTTCTTTGGGCTTTCTTTGGGCTTTCTTTCCGCATTCTTTGGGCTTTCTTTGGGCTTTCTTTCCCTTTTCTTTGGGCTTTCTTTCCCCTTTCTTTGGGCTTTCTTTGGGCTTTCTTTCCCCTTTCTTTGGGTTTTCTTTCCCCTTTCTTTGGGCTGTCTTTCCCCTTTTTTGGGCTTTCTTTCCCCTTTCTTTGGGCTTTCTTTCCCTTTTCTTTGGGCTTTCTTTGGGCTTTCTTTGGGCTTTCTTTGGGCTTTCATTGGGCTTTCTCTGGGCTTTCTTTCCCCTTTTTTTGTTCTTTCTTTCCCCTTTCTTTGGGCTTTCTTTCCCGTTTCTTTGGGCTTTCTTTCCCCTTTCTTTGGGCTTTCTTTCCCCTTTCTTTGGGCTTTCTTTCTCCTTTCATTGGGCTTTCTTTGAGCTTTCTTTCCCCTTTCTTTGGGCTTTCTTTCCCCTTTCTATGGGCTTTCTTTCCCCTTTCTTTGGGCTTTCTTTCCCCTTTCTTTGGGCTTTCTTTCCCCTTTCCTTGGGCTTTCTTTGGGCTTTCTTTCCCCTTTCTTTGGGTTTTCTTTCCCCTTTCTTTGGGATGTCTTTCCCCTTTCTTTGGGCTTTCTTTCCCCTTTCTTTGGGCTTTCTTTCCCTTTTCTTTGGGCTTTCTTTGGGCTTTCTTTGGGCTTTCTTTGGGCTTTCTCTGGGCTTTCTTTCCCCTTTCTTTGGGCTTTTTTTCCCCTTTCTTTGGGCTTTCTTTCCCCTTTCTTTGGGCTTTCTTTGGGCTTTCTTTGGGCTTTCTTTCCCCTTTCTTTGGGCTTTCTTTCCCCTTTCTTTGGGCTTTCTTTCCCCTTTCTTTGGGCTTTCTTTCCCCTTTCTTTGGGCTTTCTTTGCGCTTTCTTTCCCCTTTCTTTGGGCTTTCTTTGGGCATTCTTTCCGCTTTCTTTGGGCTTTCTTTGGGCTTTCTTTCCCTTTTCTTTGGGCTTTCTTTCCCCTTTCCTTGGGCTTTCTTTGGGCTTTCTTTCCCCTTTCTTTGGGTTTTCTTTCCCCTTTCTTTGGGCTGTCTTTCCCCTTTCTTTGGGCTTTCTTTCCCCTTTCTTTGGGCTTTCTTTCCCTTTTCTTTGGGCTTTCTTTGGGCTTTCTTTGGGCTTTCTTTGGGCTTTCTCTGGGCTTTCTTTCCCCTTTTTTTGGGCTTTCTTTCCCCTTTCTTTGGGCTTTCTTTCCCCTTTGTTTGGGCTTTCTTTCCCCTTTCTTTGGGCTTTCTTTCCCCATTCTTTGGGCTTTCTTTCCTCTTTCATTGGGCTTTCTTTGAGCTTTCTTTCCCCTTTCTTTAGGCTTTCTTTCCCCTTTCTATGGGCTTTCTTTCCCCTTTCTTTGGGCTTTCTTTCCCCTTTCTTTGGGCTTTCTTTGGGCTTTCTTTCCCCTTTCTTTGGGCTTTCTTTCCCCTTTCTGTGGGCTTTCTTTGGGCTATCTTTGGGCTTTCTTTGGGCTTTATTTGGGCTTTCTTTGGGCTTTCTTTCCCCTTTCTTTCCACTTTCTTTGGGCTTTCTTTGGGCTTTCTTTGGGCTTTCTTTCCCCTTTCTTTGGGCTTTCATTCCCCTTTCTTTGGGCTTTCTTTCCCCTTTCTTTGGGCTTTCTTTCCCCTTTCTTTGGGCTTTCTTTCCCCTTTCTTTGGGCTGTCATTCCCCTTTCTTTGGGCTTTCTTTCCCCTTTCTTTGGGCTTTCCTTGGGCTTTCTTTGGGGTTTCTTTGGGCTTTCTTTCCCCTTTCTTTGGGCTTTCTTTCCCCTTTCTTTGGGCTTTCTTTCCCCTTTCTTTGGGCTTTCTTTCCCCTTTCTTTGGGATTTCTTTCCCCTTTCTTTGGGCTTTCTTTCCCCTTTCTTTGGGCTTTCATTCCCCTTTCTTTGAGCTTTCTTTCCCCTTTCTTTGGGCTGTCATTCCCCTTTCTTTGGGCTTTCTTTCCCCTTTCTTTGGGCTTTCTTTCCCCTTTCATTGGCCTTTCTTTGGGCTTTCTTTGGGCTTTCTCTGGGCTTTCTTTGGGCTTTCTCTGGGCTTTCTTTGGGCTTTCTGTGGGCTTTCTTTGGGCTTTCTTTGGCCTTTCTTTGGGCTTTCTTTGGGCTTTCTTTGGGCTTTCTTTGGGCTTTCTTTCCCCTTTCTTTGGGCTTTCTTTCCCCTTTCTTTGGGCTTCCTTTCCCCTTTCTTTGGGCTTTCTTTGGTCTTTCTTTGGGATTTCTGTGGGCTTTCTTTGGGCTTTCTTTGGGTTTTCTTTGGGCTTTCTTTCCCCTTTCTTTGTGCTTTCTTTGGGCTTTCTTTCCTCTTTCTTTGGGCTTTCTTTGGGCTTTCTTTCCCCTTTCTTTGGGCTTTCTTTCCCCTTTCTTTGGGCTGTCATTCCCCTTTCCTTGGGCTTTCTTTCCCCTTTCTTTCCCCTTACTTTGGGCTTTCTTTGGGCTTTCTTTCCCCTTTCTTTGGGCTTTGTTTCCCCTTTCTTTGGGCTTTCTTTGGGCTTTCTTTCCCCTTTCTTTGGGCTTTCTTTGGGCTTTCTTTCCCCTTTCTTTGGCCTTTCTTTGGGCTTTCTTTCCCCTTTCTTTGGGCTTTCTTTCCCCTTTCTTTGGGCTTTCTTTGGGCTTTCTTTGGGCTTTCTTTGGGCTTTCTTTGGGCTTTCTTTCCCTTTTCTTTCCACTTTCTTTGGGCTTTCTTTGGGCTTTCTTTCGGCTTTCTTTCCCCTTTCTTTGGGCTTTCTTTGGGCTTTCTTTGGGCTTTCTTTGGGCTTTCTTTGGACTTTCTTTGGGCTTTCTTTGGGCTTTCATTCCCCTTTCTTTGGGCTTCCTTTGGGCATTCTTTCCCCTTTCTTTGGGCTTTCTTTGGGCTTTCTTTCCCCTTTCTTTGGGCTTTCTTTCCCCTTTCTTTGGGCTTTGTTTCCCCTTTCTTTGGGCTTTCTTTCCCCTTTCTTTGGGCTTTCTTTGCGCTTTCTTTCCCCTTTCTTTGGTCTTTCTTTATGCTTTCTTTGGGCTTTCTTTCCGCTTTCTTTGGGCTTTCTTTGGGCTTTCTTTTCCTTTTCTTTGGGCTTTCTTTCCCCTTTCCTTGGACTTTCTTTGGGGTTTCTTTCCCCTTTCTTTGGGTTTTCTTTCCCCTTTCTTTCCACTTTCTTTGGGCTTTCTTTGGGGTTTCTTTGGGCTTTCTTTCCCCTTTCTTTCCACTTTCTTTGGGCTTTCTTTGGGCTTTCTTTGGGCTTTATTTCCCCTTTCTTTGGGCTTTCTTTCCACTTTCTTTGGGCTTTCTTTCCCCTTTCTTTGGGCTTTCTTTCCCCTTTCTTTGGGCTTTCTTTCCCCTTTCTTTGGGCTGTCATTCCCCTTTCTTTGGGCTTTCTTTCCCGTTTCTTTGGGCTTTCCTTGGGCTTTCTTTGGGGTTTCTTTGGGCTTTCTTTCCCCTTTCTTTGGGCTTTCTTTCCCCTTTCTTTGGGCTTTCTTTCCCCTTTCTTTGGGCTTTCTTTCCCCTTTCTTTGGGATTTCTTTCCCCTTTCTTTGGGCTTTCTTTCCCCTTTCTTTGGGCTTTCATTCCCCTTTCTTTGAGCTTTCTTTCCCCTTTCTTTGGGCTGTCATTCCCCTTTCTTTGGGCTTTCTTTCCCCTTTCTTTGGGCTTTCTTTCCCCTTTCATTGGCCTTTCTTTGGGCTTTCTTTGGGCTTTCTCTGGGCTTTCTTTGGGCTTTCTCTGGGCTTTCTTTGGGCTTTCTGTGGGCTTTCTTTGGGCTTTCTTTCCCCTTTCTTTGGGCTTTGTTTCCCCTTTCTTTGGGCTTTCTTTGGGCTTTCTTTCCCCTTTCTTTGGGCTTTCTTTCCCCTTTCTTTGGGCTTTCTTTCCCCTTTCTTTGGCCTTTCTTAGGGCTTTCTTTCCCCTTTCTTTGGGCTTTCTTTCCCCTTTCTTTGGGCTTTCTTTGGGCTTTCTTTGGGCTTTCTTTCCCTTTTCTTTCCACTTTCTTTGGGCTTTCTTTGGGCTTTCTTTCGGCTTTCTTTCCCCTTTCTTTGGGCTTTCTTTGGGCTTTCTTTCCCCTTTCTTTGGGCTTTCTTTGGTCTTTCTTTGGGCTTTCTTTGGACTTTCTTTGGGCTTTCTTTGGGATTTCATTCCCCTTTCTTTGGGCTTTCTTTGGGCATTCTTTCCCCTTTCTTTGGGCTTTCTTTGGGATTTCTTTCCCCTTTCTTTGGGCTTTCTTTCCCCTTTCTTTGGGCTTTCTTTCCCCTTTCCTTGGGCTTTCTTTGGGCTTTGTTTCCCCTTTCTTTGGGCTTTCTTTCCCCTTTCTTTGGGCTTTCTTTGCGCTTTCTTTCCCCTTTCTTTGGGCTTTCTTTGGGCTTTCTTTCCGCTTTCTTTGGGCTTTCTTTCCCTTTTCTTTGGGCTTTCTTTCCCCTTTCCTTGGGCTTTCTTTGGGCTTTCTTTCCCCTTTCGTTGGGTTTTCTTTCCCCTTTCTTTGGGCTGTCTTTCCCCTTTCTTTGGGCTTTCTTTCCCCTTTCTTTGGGCTTTCTTTCCCTTTTCTTTGGGCTTTCTTTGGGCTTTCTTTGGGCTTTCTTTGGGCTTTCTCTGGGCTTTCTTTCCCCTTTTTTTGGGCTTTCTTTCCCCTTTCTTTGGGCTTTCTTTGCCCTTTCTTTGGGCTTTCTTTCCCCTTTCTTTGGGCTTTCTTTCCCCATTCTTTGGGCTTTCTTTCCCCTTTCTTTGGGCTTTCTTTCCCCTTTCTGTGGGCTTTCTTTGGGCTATCTTTGGGCTTTCTTTGGGCTTTATTTGGGCTTTCTTTGGGCTTTCTTTCCCCTTTCTTTCCACTTTCTTTGGGCTTTCTTTGGGCTTTCTTTGGGCTTTCTTTCCCCTTTCTTTGGGCTTTCATTCCCCTTTCTTTGGGCTTTCTTTCCCCTTTCTTTGGGCTTTCTTTCCCCTTTCTTTGGGCTTTCTTTCCCCTTTCTTTGGGCTGTCATTCCCCTTTCTTTGGGCTTTCTTTCCCCTTTCTTTGGGCTTTCCTTGGGCTTTCTTTGGGGTTTCTTTGGGCTTTCTTTCCCCTTTCTTTGGGCTTTCTTTCCCCTTTCTTTGGGCTTTCTTTCCCCTTTCTTTGGGCTTTCTTTCCCCTTTCTTTGGGATTTCTTTCCCCTTTCTTTGGGCTTTCTTTCCCCTTTCTTTGGGCTTTCTTTCCCCTTTCTTTGGGCTGTCTTTCCCCTTTCTTTGGGCTGTCATTCCCCTTTCTTTGGGCTTTCTTTCCCCTTTCTTTGGGCTTCCTTTCCCCTTTCATTGGCCTTTCTTTGGGCTTTCTCTGGGCTTTCTTTGGGCTTTCTTTGGGCTTTCTCTGGGCTTTCTTTGGGCTTTCTGCGGGCTTTCTTTGGGCTTTCTTTGGGCTTTATTTGGGCTTTCTTTCGCCTTTCTTTGGGCTTTCTTTGGGCTTTCTTTCCCCTTTCTTTGGGCTTTCTTTCCCCTTTCTTTGGGCTTCCTTTCCCCTTTCTTTGGGCTTTCTTTGGGCTTTCTTTGGGCTTTCTGTGGGCTTTCTTTGGGCTTTCTTTGGGTTTTCTTTGGGCTTTCTTTCCCCTTTCTTTGTGCTTTCTTTGGGCTTTCTTTCCTCTTTCTTTGGGCTTTCTTTGGGCTTTCTTTCCCCTTTCTTTGGGCTTTCTTTGGGCTTTCTTTCCCCTTTCTTTGGCCTTTCTTTGGGCTTTCTTTCCCCTTTCTTTGGGCTTTCTTTCCCCTTTCTTTGGGCTTTCTTTGGGCTTTCTTTGGGCTTTCTTTGGGCTTTCTTTGGGCTTTCTTTCCCTTTTCTTTCCACTTTCTTTGGGCTTTCTTTGGGCTTTCTTTCGGCTTTCTTTCCCCTTTCTTTGGGCTTTCTTTGGGCTTTCTTTGGGCTTTCTTTGGGCTTTCTTTGGACTTTCTTTGGGCTTTCTTTGGGCTTTCATTCCCCTTTCTTTGGGCTTCCTTTGGGCATTCTTTCCCCTTTCTTTGGGCTTTCTTTGGGCTTTCTTTCCCCTTTCTTTGGGCTTTCTTTCCCCTTTCTTTGGGCTTTGTTTCCCCTTTCTTTGGGCTTTCTTTCCCCTTTCTTTGGGCTTTCTTTGCGCTTTCTTTCCCCTTTCTTTGGTCTTTCTTTATGCTTTCTTTGGGCTTTCTTTCCGCTTTCTTTGGGCTTTCTTTGGGCTTTCTTTTCCTTTTCTTTGGGCTTTCTTTCCCCTTTCCTTGGACTTTCTTTGGGGTTTCTTTCCCCTTTCTTTGGGTTTTCTTTCCCCTTTCTTTCCACTTTCTTTGGGCTTTCTTTGGGGTTTCTTTGGGCTTTCTTTCCCCTTTCTTTCCACTTTCTTTGGGCTTTCTTTGGGCTTTCTTTGGGCTTTATTTCCCCTTTCTTTGGGCTTTCTTTCCACTTTCTTTGGGCTTTCTTTCCCCTTTCTTTGGGCTTTCTTTCCCCTTTCTTTGGGCTTTCTTTCCCCTTTCTTTGGGCTGTCATTCCCCTTTCTTTGGGCTTTCTTTCCCGTTTCTTTGGGCTTTCCTTGGGCTTTCTTTGGGGTTTCTTTGGGCTTTCTTTCCCCTTTCTTTGGGCTTTCTTTCCCCTTTCTTTGGGCTTTCTTTCCCCTTTCTTTGGGCTTTCTTTCCCCTTTCTTTGGGATTTCTTTCCCCTTTCTTTGGGCTTTCTTTCCCCTTTCTTTGGGCTTTCATTCCCCTTTCTTTGAGCTTTCTTTCCCCTTTCTTTGGGCTGTCATTCCCCTTTCTTTGGGCTTTCTTTCCCCTTTCTTTGGGCTTTCTTTCCCCTTTCATTGGCCTTTCTTTGGGCTTTCTTTGGGCTTTCTCTGGGCTTTCTTTGGGCTTTCTCTGGGCTTTCTTTGGGCTTTCTGTGGGCTTTCTTTGGGCTTTCTTTCCCCTTTCTTTGGGCTTTGTTTCCCCTTTCTTTGGGCTTTCTTTGGGCTTTCTTTCCCCTTTCTTTGGGCTTTCTTTGGGCTTTCTTTCCCCTTTCTTTGGGCTTTCTTTCCCCTTTCTTTGGCCTTTCTTAGGGCTTTCTTTCCCCTTTCTTTGGGCTTTCTTTCCCCTTTCTTTGGGCTTTCTTTGGGCTTTCTTTGGGCTTTCTTTCCCTTTTCTTTCCACTTTCTTTGGGCTTTCTTTGGGCTTTCTTTCGGCTTTCTTTCCCCTTTCTTTGGGCTTTCTTTGGGCTTTCTTTCCCCTTTCTTTGGGCTTTCTTTGGTCTTTCTTTGGGCTTTCTTTGGACTTTCTTTGGGCTTTCTTTGGGATTTCATTCCCCTTTCTTTGGGCTTTCTTTGGGCATTCTTTCCCCTTTCTTTGGGCTTTCTTTGGGATTTCTTTCCCCTTTCTTTGGGCTTTCTTTCCCCTTTCTTTGGGCTTTCTTTCCCCTTTCCTTGGGCTTTCTTTGGGCTTTGTTTCCCCTTTCTTTGGGCTTTCTTTCCCCTTTCTTTGGGCTTTCTTTGCGCTTTCTTTCCCCTTTCTTTGGGCTTTCTTTGGGCTTTCTTTCCGCTTTCTTTGGGCTTTCTTTCCCTTTTCTTTGGGCTTTCTTTCCCCTTTCCTTGGGCTTTCTTTGGGCTTTCTTTCCCCTTTCGTTGGGTTTTCTTTCCCCTTTCTTTGGGCTGTCTTTCCCCTTTCTTTGGGCTTTCTTTCCCCTTTCTTTGGGCTTTCTTTCCCTTTTCTTTGGGCTTTCTTTGGGCTTTCTTTGGGCTTTCTTTGGGCTTTCTCTGGGCTTTCTTTCCCCTTTTTTTGGGCTTTCTTTCCCCTTTCTTTGGGCTTTCTTTGCCCTTTCTTTGGGCTTTCTTTCCCCTTTCTTTGGGCTTTCTTTCCCCATTCTTTGGGCTTTCTTTCCCCTTTCTTTGGGCTTTCTTTCCCCTTTCTGTGGGCTTTCTTTGGGCTATCTTTGGGCTTTCTTTGGGCTTTATTTGGGCTTTCTTTGGGCTTTCTTTCCCCTTTCTTTCCACTTTCTTTGGGCTTTCTTTGGGCTTTCTTTGGGCTTTCTTTCCCCTTTCTTTGGGCTTTCATTCCCCTTTCTTTGGGCTTTCTTTCCCCTTTCTTTGGGCTTTCTTTCCCCTTTCTTTGGGCTTTCTTTCCCCTTTCTTTGGGCTGTCATTCCCCTTTCTTTGGGCTTTCTTTCCCCTTTCTTTGGGCTTTCCTTGGGCTTTCTTTGGGGTTTCTTTGGGCTTTCTTTCCCCTTTCTTTGGGCTTTCTTTCCCCTTTCTTTGGGCTTTCTTTCCCCTTTCTTTGGGCTTTCTTTCCCCTTTCTTTGGGATTTCTTTCCCCTTTCTTTGGGCTTTCTTTCCCCTTTCTTTGGGCTTTCTTTCCCCTTTCTTTGGGCTGTCTTTCCCCTTTCTTTGGGCTGTCATTCCCCTTTCTTTGGGCTTTCTTTCCCCTTTCTTTGGGCTTCCTTTCCCCTTTCATTGGCCTTTCTTTGGGCTTTCTTTGGGCTTTCTCTGGGCTTTCTTTGGGCTTTCTCTGGGCTTTCTTTGGGCTTTCTGCGGGCTTTCTTTGGGCTTTCTTTGGGCTTTATTTGGGCTTTCTTTCGCCTTTCTTTGGGCTTTCTTTGGGCTTTCTTTCCCCTTTCTTTGGGCTTTCTTTCCCCTTTCTTTGGGCTTCCTTTCCCCTTTCTTTGGGCTTTCTTTGGGCTTTCTTTGGGCTTTCTGTGGGCTTTCTTTGGGCTTTCTTTGGGTTTTCTTTGGGCTTTCTTTCCCCTTTCTTTGTGCTTTCTTTGGGCTTTCTTTCCTCTTTCTTTGGGCTTTCTTTGGGCTTTCTTTCCCCTTTCTTTAGGCTTTCTTTCGGCTTTCTTTCCCCTTTCTTTGGGCTTTCTTTCCCCTTTCTTTGGGCTGTCATTCCCCTTTCCTTGGGCTTTCTTTCCCCTTTCTTTGGGCTTTCTTTCCCCTTTCTTTGGGCTTTCTTTCCCTTTTCTTTGGGCTTTCTTTGGGCTTTCTTTCCCCTTTCTTTGGGCTTTGTTTCCCCTTTCTTTGGGCTTTCTTTGGGCTTTCTTTCCTCTTTCTTTGGGCTTTCTTTGGGCTTTCTTTCCCCTTTCTTTGGGCTTTCTTTCCCCTTTCTTTGGCCTTTCTTTGGGCTTTCTTTCCCCTTTCTTTGGGCTTTCTTTCCCCTTTCTTTGGGCTTTCTTTGGGCTTTCTTTGGGCTTTCTTTCCCTTTTTGTTTCCACTTTCTTTGGGCTTTCTTTGGGCTTTCTTTCGGCTTTCTTTCCCCTTTCTTTGGGCTTTCTTTGGGCTTTCTTTGGGCTTTCTTTGGGCTTTCTTTGGACTTTCTTTGGGCTTTCTTTGGGCTTTCACTCCCCTTTCTTTGGGCTTTCTTTGGGCATTCTTTCCCCTTTCTTTGGGCTTTCTTTGTGCTTTCTTTCCCCTTTCTTTGGGATTTCTTTGGGCTTTCTTTCCCCTTTCTTTGGGCTTTCTTTCCCCTTTCTTTGGGCTTTGTTTTCCCTTTCTTTGGGCTTTCTTTCCCCTTTCTTTGGGCTTTCTTTGCGCTTTCTTTCCCCTTTCTTTGGGCTTTCTTTATGCTTTCTTTGGGCTTTCTTTCCGCTTTCTTTGGGCTTTCTTTGGGCTTTCTTTCCCTTTTCTTTGGGCTTTCTTTCCCCTTTCCTTGGGCTTTCTTTGGGGTTTCTTTCCCCTTTCTTTGGGTTTTCTTTCCCCTTTCTTTCCACTTTCTTTGGGCTTTCTTTGGGCTTTCTTTGGGCTTTCTTTCCCCTTTCTTTCCACTTTCTTTGGGCTTTCCTTGGGCTTTCTTAGGGCTTTATTTCCCCTTTCTTTGGGCTTTCTTTCCCCTTTCTTTGGGCTTTCTTTCCCCTTTCTTTGGGCTTTCTTTCCCCTTTCTTTGGGCTTTCTTTCCCCTTTCTTTGGGCTGTCATTCCCCTTTCTTTGGGCTTTCTTTCCCGTTTCTTTGGGCTTTCCTTGGGCTTTCTTTGGGGTTTCTTTGGGCTTTCTTTCCCCTTTCTTTGGGCTTTCTTTCCCCTTTCTTTGGGCTTTCTTTCCCCTTTCTTTGGGCTTTCTTTCCCCTTTCTTTGGGATTTCTTTCCCCTTTCTTTGGGCTTTCTTTCCCCTTTCTTTGGGCTTTCTTTCCCCTTTCTTTGGGCTTTCTTTCCCCTTTCTTTGGGCTGTCATTCCCCTTTCTTTGGGCTTTCTTTCCCCTTTCTTTGGGCTTTCTTTCCCCTTTCTTTGGCCTTTCTTTGGGCTTTCTTTGGGCTTTCTCTGGGCTTTCTTTTGGCTTTCTGTGGGCTTTCTTTGGGCTTTCTTTGGGCTTTCTTTGGGCTTTCTTTCGCCTTTCTTTGGGCTTTCTTTGGGCTTTCTTTCCCCTTTCTTTGGGCTTTCTTTCCCCTTTCTTTGGGCTTTCTTTCCCCTTTCCTGGGCTTTCTTTGGGCTTTCTTTGGGCTTTCTGTGGGCTTTCTTTGGGCTTTCTTTCCCTTTTCTTTGGGCTTTCTTTCCCCTTTCCTTGGGCTTTCTTTGGGGTTTCTTTCCCATTTCTTTTGGTTTTCTTTCCCCTTTCTTTGGGCTGTCTTTCCCCTTTCTTTGGGCTTTCTTTCCCCTTTCTTTGGGCTTTCTTTCCCTTTTCTTTGGGCTTTCCTTGGGCTTTCTTTGGGCTTTCTTTGGGCTTTCTTTGGGCTTTCTTTCCCCTTTTTTTGGGCTTTCTTTCCCCTTTCTTTGGGCTTTCTTTCCGATTTCTTTGGGCTTTCTTTGGGCTTTCTTTCCCCTTTCTTTGGGCTTTCTTTCCCCTTTCTTTGGGCTTTCTTTCCCCTTTCTTTGGGCTTTGTTTCCACTTTCTTTGGGCTTTCTTTCCCCTTTCTTTGGGCTTTCTTTCCCCTTTCTTTCCCCTTTCTTTGGGCTTTCTTTGGGCTTTCTTTGGGCTTTCTTTCCGCATTCTTTGGGCTTTCTTTGGGCTTTCTTTCCCTTTTCTTTGGGCTTTCTTTCCCCTTTCTTTGGGCTTTCTTTGGGCTTTCTTTCCCCTTTCTTTGGGTTTTCTTTCCCCTTTCTTTGGGCTGTCTTTCCCCTTTTTTGGGCTTTCTTTCCCCTTTCTTTGGGCTTTCTTTCCCTTTTCTTTGGGCTTTCTTTGGGCTTTCTTTGGGCTTTCTTTGGGCTTTCTTTGGGCTTTCTCTGGGCTTTCTTTCCCCTTTTTTTGTTCTTTCTTTCCCCTTTCTTTGGGCTTTCTTTCCCGTTTCTTTGGGCTTTCTTTCCCCTTTCTTTGGGCTTTCTTTCCCCTTTCTTTGGGCTTTCTTTCTCCTTTCATTGGGCTTTCTTTGAGCTTTCTTTCCCCTTTCTTTGGGCTTTCTTTCCCCTTTCTATGGGCTTTCTTTCCCCTTTCTTTGGGCTTTCTTTCCCCTTTCTTTGGGCTTTCTTTCCCCTTTCCTTGGGCTTTCTTTGGGCTTTCTTTCCCCTTTCTTTGGGTTTTCTTTCCCCTTTCTTTGGGATGTCTTTCCCCTTTCTTTGGGCTTTCTTTCCCCTTTCTTTGGGCTTTCTTTCCCTTTTCTTTGGGCTTTCTTTGGGCTTTCTTTGGGCTTTCTTTGGGCTTTCTCTGGGCTTTCTTTCCCCTTTCTTTGGGCTTTTTTTCCCCTTTCTTTGGGCTTTCTTTCCCCTTTCTTTGGGCTTTCTTTGGGCTTTCTTTGGGCTTTCTTTCCCCTTTCTTTGGGCTTTCTTTCCCCTTTCTTTGGGCTTTCTTTCCCCTTTCTTTGGGCTTTCTTTCCCCTTTCTTTGGGCTTTCTTTGCGCTTTCTTTCCCCTTTCTTTGGGCTTTCTTTGGGCATTCTTTCCGCTTTCTTTGGGCTTTCTTTGGGCTTTCTTTCCCTTTTCTTTGGGCTTTCTTTCCCCTTTCCTTGGGCTTTCTTTGGGCTTTCTTTCCCCTTTCTTTGGGTTTTCTTTCCCCTTTCTTTGGGCTGTCTTTCCCCTTTCTTTGGGCTTTCTTTCCCCTTTCTTTGGGCTTTCTTTCCCTTTTCTTTGGGCTTTCTTTGGGCTTTCTTTGGGCTTTCTTTGGGCTTTCTCTGGGCTTTCTTTCCCCTTTTTTTGGGCTTTCTTTCCCCTTTCTTTGGGCTTTCTTTCCCCTTTGTTTGGGCTTTCTTTCCCCTTTCTTTGGGCTTTCTTTCCCCATTCTTTGGGCTTTCTTTCCTCTTTCATTGGGCTTTCTTTGAGCTTTCTTTCCCCTTTCTTTAGGCTTTCTTTCCCCTTTCTATGGGCTTTCTTTCCCCTTTCTTTGGGCTTTCTTTCCCCTTTCTTTGGGCTTTCTTTGGGCTTTCTTTCCCCTTTCTTTGGGCTTTCTTTCCCCTTTCTGTGGGCTTTCTTTGGGCTATCTTTGGGCTTTCTTTGGGCTTTATTTGGGCTTTCTTTGGGCTTTCTTTCCCCTTTCTTTCCACTTTCTTTGGGCTTTCTTTGGGCTTTCTTTGGGCTTTCTTTCCCCTTTCTTTGGGCTTTCATTCCCCTTTCTTTGGGCTTTCTTTCCCCTTTCTTTGGGCTTTCTTTCCCCTTTCTTTGGGCTTTCTTTCCCCTTTCTTTGGGCTGTCATTCCCCTTTCTTTGGGCTTTCTTTCCCCTTTCTTTGGGCTTTCCTTGGGCTTTCTTTGGGGTTTCTTTGGGCTTTCTTTCCCCTTTCTTTGGGCTTTCTTTCCCCTTTCTTTGGGCTTTCTTTCCCCTTTCTTTGGGCTTTCTTTCCCCTTTCTTTGGGATTTCTTTCCCCTTTCTTTGGGCTTTCTTTCCCCTTTCTTTGGGCTTTCATTCCCCTTTCTTTGAGCTTTCTTTCCCCTTTCTTTGGGCTGTCATTCCCCTTTCTTTGGGCTTTCTTTCCCCTTTCTTTGGGCTTTCTTTCCCCTTTCATTGGCCTTTCTTTGGGCTTTCTTTGGGCTTTCTCTGGGCTTTCTTTGGGCTTTCTCTGGGCTTTCTTTGGGCTTTCTGTGGGCTTTCTTTGGGCTTTCTTTGGCCTTTCTTTGGGCTTTCTTTGGGCTTTCTTTGGGCTTTCTTTCCCCTTTCTTTGGGCTTTCTTTCCCCTATCTTTGGGCTTCCTTTCCCCTTTCTTTGGGCTTTCTTTGGTCTTTCTTTGGGATTTCTGTGGGCTTTCTTTGGGCTTTCTTTGGGTTTTCTTTGGGCTTTCTTTCCCCTTTCTTTGTGCTTTCTTTGGGCTTTCTTTCCTCTTTCTTTGGGCTTTCTTTGGGCTTTCTTTCCCCTTTCTTTGGGCTTTCTTTCCCCTTTCTTTGGGCTGTCATTCCCCTTTCCTTGGGCTTTCTTTCCCCTTTCTTTCCCCTTACTTTGGGCTTTCTTTGGGCTTTCTTTCCCCTTTCTTTGGGCTTTGTTTCCCCTTTCTTTGGGCTTTCTTTGGGCTTTCTTTCCCCTTTCTTTGGGCTTTCTTTGGGCTTTCTTTCCCCTTTCTTTGGCCTTTCTTTGGGCTTTCTTTCCCCTTTCTTTGGGCTTTCTTTCCCCTTTCTTTGGGCTTTCTTTGGGCTTTCTTTGGGCTTTCTTTGGGCTTTCTTTGGGCTTTCTTTCCCTTTTCTTTCCACTTTCTTTGGGCTTTCTTTGGGCTTTCTTTCGGCTTTCTTTCCCCTTTCTTTGGGCTTTCTTTGGGCTTTCTTTGGGCTTTCTTTGGGCTTTCTTTGGACTTTCTTTGGGCTTTCTTTGGGCTTTCATTCCCCTTTCTTTGGGCTTCCTTTGGGCATTCTTTCCCCTTTCTTTGGGCTTTCTTTGGGCTTTCTTTCCCCTTTCTTTGGGCTTTCTTTCCCCTTTCTTTGGGCTTTGTTTCCCCTTTCTTTGGGCTTTCTTTCCCCTTTCTTTGGGCTTTCTTTGCGCTTTCTTTCCCCTTTCTTTGGTCTTTCTTTATGCTTTCTTTGGGCTTTCTTTCCGCTTTCTTTGGGCTTTCTTTGGGCTTTCTTTTCCTTTTCTTTGGGCTTTCTTTCCCCTTTCCTTGGACTTTCTTTGGGGTTTCTTTCCCCTTTCTTTGGGTTTTCTTTCCCCTTTCTTTCCACTTTCTTTGGGCTTTCTTTGGGGTTTCTTTGGGCTTTCTTTCCCCTTTCTTTCCACTTTCTTTGGGCTTTCTTTGGGCTTTCTTTGGGCTTTATTTCCCCTTTCTTTGGGCTTTCTTTCCCCTTTCTTTGGGCTTTCTTTCCCCTTTCTTTGGGCTTTCTTTCCCCTTTCTTTGGGCTTTCTTTCCCCTTTCTTTGGGCTGTCATTCCCCTTTCTTTGGGCTTTCTTTCCCGTTTCTTTGGGCTTTCCTTGGGCTTTCTTTGGGGTTTCTTTGGGCTTTCTTTCCCCTTTCTTTGGGCTTTCTTTCCCCTTTCTTTGGGCTTTCTTTCCCATTTCTTTGGGCTTTCTTTCCCCTTTCTTTGGGATTTCTTTCCCCTTTCTTTGGGCTTTTTTTCCCCTTTCTTTGGGCTTTCTTTCCCCTTTCTTTGGGCTTTCTTTCCCCTTTCTTTGGGCTGTCATTCCCCTTTCTTTGGGCTTTCTTTCCCCTTTCTTTGGGCTTTCTTTCCCCTTTCTTTGGCCTTTCTTTGGGCTTTCTTTGGGCTTTCTCTGGGCTTTCTTTTGGCTTTCTGTGGGCTTTCTTTGGGCTTTCTTTGGGCTTTCTTTCGCCTTTCTTTGGGCTTTCTTTCCCCTTTCTTTGGGCTTTCTTTCCCCTTTCTTTGGGCTTTCTTTCCCCTTTCTTTGGGCTTTCTTTGGGCTTTCTGTGGGCTTTCTTTGGGCTTTCTTTGGGTTTTCTTTGGGCTTTCTTTCCCCTTTCTTTGTGCTTTCTTTGGGCTTTCTTTCCCCTTTTTTTGGGCTTTCTTTCCCCTTTCTTTGGGCTTTCTTTCCCCTTTCTTTGGTCTTTCTTTCCCCTTTCTTTGGGCTTTCTTTCCCCTTTCTTTGGGCTTTCTTTCCCCTTTCTTTGGTCTTTCTTTCCCCTTTCTTTGGGCTTTCTTTCCCCTTTCTTTGGGCTTTCTTTCCCCTTTCTTTGGGCTTTCTTTCCCCTTTCTTTGGTCTTTCTTTCCCCTTTCTTTGGGCTTTCTTTCCCCTTTCTTTGGGCTTTCTTTGGGCTTTCTTTGGGCTTTCTTTCCCTTTTCTTTCCACTTTCTTTGGGCTTTCTTTGGGCTTTCTTTGGGCTTTCTTTCCCCTTTCTTTGGGCTTTCTTTGGGCTTTCTTTCCCCTTTCTTTGGGCTTTCTTTGGGCTTTCTTTGGACTTTCTTTGGGCTTTCTTTGGGCTTTCATTCCCCTTTCTTTGGGCTTTCTTTGGGCATTCTTTCCCCTTTCTTTGGGCTTTCTTTGGGCTTTCTTTCCCCTTTCTTTGGGCTTTCTTTGGGCTTTCTTTCCCCTTTCTTTGGGCTTTCTGTCCCCTTTCTTTGGGCTTTCTTTCTCCTTTCTTTGGACTTTCTTTGGGCTTTCTTTCCCCTTTCTTTGGGCTTTCTTTCCCCTTTCTTTGGGCTTTGTTTCCCCTTTCTTTGGGCTTTCTTTCCCCTTTCTTTGGGCTTTCTTTGCGCTTTCTTTCCCCTTTCTTTGGGCTTTCTTTGGGCTTTCTTTGGGCTTTCTTTCCGCTTTCTTTGGGCTTTCTTTGGGCTTTCTTTCCCTTTTCTTTGGGCTTTCTTTCCCCTTTCCTTGGGCTTTCTTTGGGCTTTCTTTCCCCTTTCTTTGGGTTTTCTTTCCCCTTTCTTTGGGCTGTCTTTCCCCTTTCTTTGGGCTTTCTTTCCCCTTTCTTTGGGCTTTCTTTCCCTTTTCTTTGGGCTTTCTTTGGGCTTTCTTTGGGCTTTCTTTGGGCTTTCTTTGGGCTTTCTTTCCCCTTTTTTTGGGCTTTCTTTCCCCTTTCTTTGGGCTTTCTTTCCCATTTCTTTGGGCTTTCTTTGGGCTTTCTTTCCCCTTTCTTTGGGCTTTCTTTCCCCTTTCTTTGGGCTTTCTTTCCCCTTTCTTTGGGCTTTGTTTCCACTTTCTTTGGGCTTTCTTTCCCCTTTCTTTGGGCTTTCTTTCCCCTTTCTTTGCGCTTTCTTTCCCCTTTCTTTGGGCTTTCTTTGGGCTTTCTTTGGGCTTTCTTTCCGCTTTCCTTGGGCTTTGTTTGGGCTTTCTTTCCCTTTTCTTTGGGCTTTCTTTCCCCTTTCTTTGGGCTTTCTTTGGGCTTTCTTTCCCCTTTCTTTGGGTTTTCTTTCCCCTTTCTTTGGGCTGTCTTTCCCCTTTCTTTGGGCTTTCTTTCCCCTTTCTTTGGGCTTTCTTTCCCTTTTCTTTGGGCTTTCTTTGGGCTTTCTTTGGGCTTTCTCTGGGCTTTCTCTGGGCTTTCTTTCCCCTTTTTTTGTTCTTTCCTTCCCCTTTCTTTGGGCTTTCTTTCCCCTTTCTTTGGGCTTTCTTTCCCCTTTCTTTGGGCTTTCTTTCCCCTTTCTTTGGGCTTTCTTTCCCCTTTCATTGGGCTTTCTTTGAGCTTTCTTTCCCCTTTCTTTGGGCTTTCTTTCCCCTTTCTATGGGCTTTCTTTCCCCTTTCTTTGGGCTTTCTTTCCCCTTTCTTTGGGCTTTCTTTCCCCTTTCCTTGGGCTTTCTTTGGGCTTTCTTTCCCCTTTCTTTGGGTTTTCTTTCCCCTTTCTTTGGGCTGTCTTTCCCCTTTCTTTGGGCTTTCTTTCCCCTTTCTTTGGGCTTTCTTTCCCCTTTCTTTGGGCTTTCTTTCCCCTTTCCTTGGGCTTTCTTTGGGCTTTCTTTCCCCTTTCTTTGGGTTTTCTTTCCCCTTTCTTTGGGCTGTCTTTCCCCTTTCTTTGGGCATTCTTTCCCCTTTCTTTGGGCTTTCTTTCCCTTTTCTTTGGGCTTTCTTTGGGCTTTCTTTGGGCTTTCTTTGGGTTTCTCTGGGCTTTCTTTCCCCTTTCTTTGGGCTTTCTTTCCCCTTTCTTTGGGCTTTCTTTCTCCTTTCATTGGGCTTTCTTTGAGCTTTCTTTCCCCTTTCTTTGGGCTTTCTTTCCCCTTTCTATGGGCTTTCTTTCCCCTTTCTTTGGGCTTTCTTTCCCCTTTCTTTGGGCTTTCTTTCCCCTTTCCTTGGGCTTTCTTTGGGCTTTCTTTCCCCTTTCTTTGGGTTTTCTTTCCCCTTTCTTTGGGCTGTCTTTCCCCTTTCTTTGGGCTTTCTTTCCCCTTTCTTTGGGCTTTCTTTCCCTTTTCTTTGGGCTTTCTTTGGGCTTTCTTTGGGCTTTCTTTGGGCTTTCTCTGGGCTTTCTTTCCCCTTTCTTTGGGCTTTTTTTCCCCTTTCTTTGGGCTTTCTTTCCCCTTTCTTTGGGCTTTCTTTGGGCTTTCTTTGGGCTTTCTTTCCCCTTTCTTTGGGCTTTCTTTCCCCTTTCTTTGGGCTTTCTTTCCCCTTTCTTTGGGCTTTCTTTCCCCTTTCTTTGGGCTTTCTTTCCCCTTTCTTTGGGCTTTCTTTGCGCTTTCTTTCCCCTTTCTTTGGGCTTTCTTTGGGCATTCTTTCCGCTTTCTTTGGGCTTTCTTTGGGCTTTCTTTCCCTTTTCTTTGGGCTTTCTTTCCCCTTTCCTTGGGCTTTCTTTGGGCTTTCTTTCCCCTTTCTTTGGGTTTTCTTTCCCCTTTCTTTGGGCTGTCTTTCCCCTTTCTTTGGGCTTTCTTTCCCCTTTCTTTGGGCTTTCTTTCCCTTTTCTTTGGGCTTTCTTTGGGCTTTCTTTGGGCTTTCTTTGGGCTTTCTCTGGGCTTTCTTTCCCCTTTTTTTGGGCTTTCTTTCCCCTTTCTTTGGGCTTTCTTTCCCCTTTCTTTGGGCTTTCTTTCCCCTTTCTTTGGGCTTTCTTTCCCCATTCTTTGGGCTTTCTTTCCTCTTTCATTGGGCTTTCTTTGAGCTTTCTTTCCCCTTTCTTTAGGCTTTCTTTCCCCTTTCTATGGGCTTTCTTTCCCCTTTCTTTGGGCTTTCTTTCCCCTTTCTTTGGGCTTTCTTTGGGCTTTCTTTCCCCTTTCTTTGGGCTTTCTTTCCCCTTTCTGTGGGCTTTCTTTGGGCTATCTTTGGGCTTTCTTTGGGCTTTATTTGGGCTTTCTTTGGGCTTTCTTTCCCCTTTCTTTCCACTTTCTTTGGGCTTTCTTTGGGCTTTCTTTGGGCTTTCTTTTCCCTTTCTTTGGGCTTTCATTCCCCTTTCTTTGGGCTTTCTTTCCCCTTTCTTTGGGCTTTCTTTCCCCTTTCTTTGGGCTTTCTTTCCCCTTTCTTTGGGCTGTCATTCCCCTTTCTTTGGGCTTTCTTTCCCCTTTCTTTGGGCTTTCCTTGGGCTTTCTTTGGGGTTTCTTTGGGCTTTCTTTCCCCTTTCTTTGGGCTTTCTTTCCCCTTTCTTTGGGCTTTCTTTCCCCTTTCTTTGGGCTTTCTTTCCCCTTTCTTTGGGATTTCTTTCCCCTTTCTTTGGGCTTTCTTTCCCCTTTCTTTGGGCTTTCATTCCCCTTTCTTTGAGCTTTCTTTCCCCTTTCTTTGGGCTGTCATTCCCCTTTCTTTGGGCTTTCTTTCCCCTTTCTTTGGGCTTTCTTTCCCCTTTCATTGGCCTTTCTTTGGGCTTTCTTTGGGCTTTCTCTGGGCTTTCTTTGGGCTTTCTCTGGGCTTTCTTTGGGCTTTCTGTGGGCTTTCTTTGGGCTTTCTTTGGCCTTTCTTTGGGCTTTCTTTGGGCTTTCTTTGGGCTTTCTTTGGGCTTTCTTTCCCCTTTCTTTGGGCTTTCTTTCCCCTTTCTTTGGGCTTCCTTTCCCCTTTCTTTGGGCTTTCTTTGGTCTTTCTTTGGGATTTCTGTGGGCTTTCTTTGGGCTTTCTTTGGGTTTTCTTTGGGCTTTCTTTCCCCTTTCTTTGTGCTTTCTTTGGGCTTTCTTTCCTCTTTCTTTGGGCTTTCTTTGGGCTTTCTTTCCCCTTTCTTTAGGCTTTCTTTGGGCTTTCTTTCCCCTTTCTTTGGGCTTTCTTTCCCCTTTCTTTGGGCTGTCATTCCCCTTTCCTTGGGCTTTCTTTCCCCTTTCTTTCCCCTTACTTTGGGCTTTCTTTCCCCTTTCTTTGGGCTTTGTTTCCCCTTTCTTTGGGCTTTCTTTGGGCTTTCTTTCCCCTTTCTTTGGGCTTTCTTTGGGCTTTCTTTCCCCTTTCTTTGGCCTTTCTTTGGGCTTTCTTTCCCCTTTCTTTGGGCTTTCTTTCCCCTTTCTTTGGGCTTTCTTTGGGCTTTCTTTGGGCTTTCTTTGGGCTTTCTTTCCCTTTTCTTTCCACTTTCTTTGGGCTTTCTTTGGGCTTTCTTTCGGCTTTCTTTCCCCTTTCTTTGGGCTTTCTTTGGGCTTTCTTTGGGCTTTCTTTGGGCTTTCTTTGGACTTTCTTTGGGCTTTCTTTGGGCTTTCATTCCCCTTTCTTTGGGCTTCCTTTGGGCATTCTTTCCCCTTTCTTTGGGCTTTCTTTGGGCTTTCTTTCCCCTTTCTTTGGGCTTTCTTTCCCCTTTCTTTGGGCTTTGTTTCCCCTTTCTTTGGGCTTTCTTTCCCCTTTCTTTGGGCTTTCTTTGCGCTTTCTTTGGGCTTTCTTTCCGCTTTCTTTGGGCTTTCTTTGGGCTTTCTTTTCCTTTTCTTTGGGCTTTCTTTCCCCTTTCCTTGGACTTTCTTTGGGGTTTCTTTCCCCTTTCTTTGGGTTTTCTTTCCCCTTTCTTTCCACTTTCTTTGGGCTTTCTTTGGGGTTTCTTTGGGCTTTCTTTCCCCTTTCTTTCCACTTTCTTTGGGCTTTCTTTGGGCTTTCTTTGGGCTTTATTTCCCCTTTCTTTGGGCTTTCTTTCCCCTTTCTTTGGGCTTTCTTTCCCCTTTCTTTGGGCTTTCTTTCCCCTTTCTTTGGGCTTTCTTTCCCCTTTCTTTGGGCTGTCATTCCCCTTTCTTTGGGCTTTCTTTCCCGTTTCTTTGGGCTTTCCTTGGGCTTTCTTTGGGGTTTCTTTGGGCTTTCTTTCCCCTTTCTTTGGGCTTTCTTTCCCCTTTCTTTGGGCTTTCTTTCCCATTTCTTTGGGCTTTCTTTCCCCTTTCTTTGGGATTTCTTTCCCCTTTCTTTGGGCTTTTTTTCCCCTTTCTTTGGGCTTTCTTTCCCCTTTCTTTGGGCTTTCTTTCCCCTTTCTTTGGGCTGTCATTCCCCTTTCTTTGGGCTTTCTTTCCCCTTTCTTTGGGCTTTCTTTCCCCTTTCTTTGGCCTTTCTTTGGGCTTTCTTTGGGCTTTCTCTGGGCTTTCTTTTGGCTTTCTGTGGGCTTTCTTTGGGCTTTCTTTGGGCTTTCTTTCGCCTTTCTTTGGGCTTTCTTTGGGCTTTCTTTCCCCTTTCTTTGGGCTTTCTTTCCCCTTTCTTTGGGCTTTCTTTCCCCTTTCTTTGGGCTTTCTTTGGGCTTTCTGTGGGCTTTCTTTGGGCTTTCTTTGGGTTTTCTTTGGGCTTTCTTTCCCCTTTCTTTGTGCTTTCTTTGGGCTTTCTTTCCCCTTTTTTTGGGCTTTCTTTCCCCTTTCTTTGGGCTTTCTTTCCCCTTTCTTTGGTCTTTCTTTCCCCTTTCTTTGGGCTTTCTTTCCCCTTTCTTTGGGCTTTCTTTCCCCTTTCTTTGGTCTTTCTTTCCCCTTTCTTTGGGCTTTCTTTCCCCTTTCTTTGGGCTTTCTTTCCCCTTTCTTTGGGCTTTCTTTCCCCTTTCTTTGGTCTTTCTTTCCCCTTTCTTTGGGCTTTCTTTCCCCTTTCTTTGGGCTTTCTTTGGGCTTTCTTTGGGCTTTCTTTCCCTTTTCTTTCCACTTTCTTTGGGCTTTCTTTGGGCTTTCTTTGGGCTTTCTTTCCCCTTTCTTTGGGCTTTCTTTGGGCTTTCTTTCCCCTTTCTTTGGGCTTTCTTTGGGCTTTCTTTGGACTTTCTTTGGGCTTTCTTTGGGCTTTCATTCCCCTTTCTTTGGGCTTTCTTTGGGCATTCTTTCCCCTTTCTTTGGGCTTTCTTTGGGCTTTCTTTCCCCTTTCTTTGGGCTTTCTTTGGGCTTTCTTTCCCCTTTCTTTGGGCTTTCTGTCCCCTTTCTTTGGGCTTTCTTTGTCCTTTCTTTGGACTTTCTTTGGGCTTTCTTTCCCCTTTCTTTGGGCTTTCTTTCCCCTTTCTTTGGGCTTTGTTTCCCCTTTCTTTGGGCTTTCTTTCCCCTTTCTTTGGGCTTTCTTTGCGCTTTCTTTCCCCTTTCTTTGGGCTTTCTTTGGGCTTTCTTTGGGCTTTCTTTCCGCTTTCTTTGGGCTTTCTTTGGGCTTTCTTTCCCTTTTCTTTGGGCTTTCTTTCCCCTTTCCTTGGGCTTTCTTTGGGCTTTCTTTCCCCTTTCTTTGGGTTTTCTTTCCCCTTTCTTTGGGCTGTCTTTCCCCTTTCTTTGGGCTTTCTTTCCCCTTTCTTTGGGCTTTCTTTCCCTTTTCTTTGGGCTTTCTTTGGGCTTTCTTTGGGCTTTCTTTGGGCTTTCTTTGGGCTTTCTTTCCCCTTTTTTTGGGCTTTCTTTCCCCTTTCTTTGGGCTTTCTTTCCCATTTCTTTGGGCTTTCTTTGGGCTTTCTTTCCCCTTTCTTTGGGCTTTCTTTCCCCTTTCTTTGGGCTTTCTTTCCCCTTTCTTTGGGCTTTGTTTCCACTTTCTTTGGGCTTTCTTTCCCCTTTCTTTGGGCTTTCTTTCCCCTTTCTTTGCGCTTTCTTTCCCCTTTCTTTGGGCTTTCTTTGGGCTTTCTTTGGGCTTTCTTTCCGCTTTCCTTGGGCTTTGTTTGGGCTTTCTTTCCCTTTTCTTTGGGCTTTCTTTCCCCTTTCTTTGGGCTTTCTTTGGGCTTTCTTTCCCCTTTCTTTGGGTTTTCTTTCCCCTTTCTTTGGGCTGTCTTTCCCCTTTCTTTGGGCTTTCTTTCCCCTTTCTTTGGGCTTTCTTTCCCTTTTCTTTGGGCTTTCTTTGGGCTTTCTTTGGGCTTTCTCTGGGCTTTCTCTGGGCTTTCTTTCCCCTTTTTTTGTTCTTTCCTTCCCCTTTCTTTGGGCTTTCTTTCCCCTTTCTTTGGGCTTTCTTTCCCCTTTCTTTGGGCTTTCTTTCCCCTTTCTTTGGGCTTTCTTTCCCCTTTCATTGGGCTTTCTTTGAGCTTTCTTTCCCCTTTCTTTGGGCTTTCTTTCCCCTTTCTATGGGCTTTCTTTCCCCTTTCTTTGGGCTTTCTTTCCCCTTTCTTTGGGCTTTCTTTCCCCTTTCCTTGGGCTTTCTTTGGGCTTTCTTTCCCCTTTCTTTGGGTTTTCTTTCCCCTTTCTTTGGGCTGTCTTTCCCCTTTCTTTGGGCTTTCTTTCCCCTTTCTTTGGGCTTTCTTTCCCCTTTCTTTGGGCTTTCTTTCCCCTTTCCTTGGGCTTTCTTTGGGCTTTCTTTCCCCTTTCTTTGGGTTTTCTTTCCCCTTTCTTTGGGCTGTCTTTCCCCTTTCTTTGGGCTTTCTTTCCCCTTTCTTTGGGCTTTCTTTCCCTTTTCTTTGGGCTTTCTTTGGGCTTTCTTTGGGCTTTCTTTGGGTTTCTCTGGGCTTTCTTTCCCCTTTCTTTGGGCTTTCTTTCCCCTTTCTTTGGGCTTTCTTTCCCCTTTCTTTGGGCTTTGTTTCCCCTTTCTTTGGGCTTTCTTTCCCCTTTCTTTGGGCTTTCTTTGGGCTTTCTTTCCCCTTTCTTTGGGCTTTCATTCCCCTTTCTTTCCCCTTACTTTCCACTTTCTTTGGGCTTTCTTTGGGCTTTCTTTCCCCTTTCTTTGGGCTGTCATTCCCCCTTCTTTGGGGTTTCATTCTCCTTTCTTTGGGCTTTCTTTCCCCTTTCTGTGGGCTTTCTTTCCCCTTTCTTTGGGCTTTCCTTGGGCTTTCTTTGGGCTTTCTTTGGGCTTTCTTTCCCCTTTCTTTGGGCTTTCTTTGGGCTTTCTTTGGGCTTTCTTTCCCCTTTCTTTGGGCTTTCTTTCCCCTTTCTTTGGGCTTTCTTTCCCCTTTCTTTGGGCTTTCTTTGGGCTTTCTTTCCCCTTTCTTTGGGCTTTGTTTCCCCTTTTTTTGGGCTTTCTTTGGGCTTTCTTTCCCCTTTCTTTGGGCTTTCTTTCGGCTTTCTTTCCCCTTTCTTTGGGCTTTGTTTCCCCTTTCTTTGGGCTTTCTTTAGGCTTTCTTTAGGCTTTCTTTGGGCTTTCTTTCCTCTTTCTTTGGGCTTTCTTTGGGCTTTCTTTCCCTTTTCTTTGGGCTTTCTTTCCCCTTTCTTTGGGCTTTCTTTGGGCTTTCTTTCCCCTTTCTTTGGGCTTTCTTTCCCCTTTCTTTGGGCTGTCTTTCCCCTTTCTTTGGGCTTTCTTTCCCCTTTCTTTGGGCTTTCTTTCCCCTTTCCTTGGGCTGTCTTTGGGCTTTCTTTCCCCTTTCTTTGGGTTTTCTTTCCCCTTTCTTTGGGCTGTCTTTCCCCTTTGTTTGGGCTTTCTTTCCCCTTTCTTTGGGCTTTCTTTCCCTTTTCTTTGGGCTTTCTTTGGGCTTTCTTTGGGCTTTCTTTGGGCTTTCTCTGGGCCCCTTTCTTTGGGCTTTCTTTCCCCTTTCTTTGGGTTTTCTTTGGGCTTTCTTTGGGCTTTCTTTCCCCTTTATTTGGGCTTTCTTTCCCCTTTCTTTGGGCTTTCTTTCCCCTTTCTTTGGGCTTTCTTTCCCCTTTCTTTTTGCTTTCTTTCCCCATTCTTTGGTATTTCTTTGCGCTTTCTTTCCCCTTTCTTTGGGCTTTCTTTCCCCTTTCTTTCCCCTTTCTTTGGGCTTTCTTTGGGCTTTGTTTCCAATTTCTTTCCTCTTTCTTTGGGCTTTCTTTCCCCTTTCTTTCCCCTTTCTTTGGGCTTTGTTTCCCCTTTCTTTGGGCTTTCTTTCCCCTTTCTTTGGGCTTTCTTTGGGTTTTCTTTCCCCTTTCTTTGGGCTTTCTTTCCCCTGTCTTTGGGCTTTCTTTCCCCCTTCTTTGGGGTTTCTTTCTCTTTTCTTTGGGCTTTCTTTCCCCTTTCTGTGGGCTTTCTTTCCCCTTTCTTTGGGCTTTCCTTGGGCTTTCTTTGGGCTTTCTTTGGGCTTTCTTTCCCCTTTCTTTGGGCTTTCTTTGGGCTTTCTTTGAGCTTTCTTTCCCCTTTCTTTGGGCTTTCTTTCCCCTTTCTTTGGGCTTTCTTTCCCCTTTCTTTGGGCTTTCTTTGGGCTGTCATTCCACTTTCTTTGGGCTTTCTTTGGGCTGTCATTCCCCTTTCTTTGGGCTTTCTTTCCCCTTTCTTTGGGCTTTCTTTGGGCTTTCTTTCCCCTTTCTTTGGGCTTTGTTTCCCCTTTCTTTGGGCTTTCTTTGGGCTTTCTTTCCCCTTTCTTTGGGCTTTCTTTCGGCTTTCTTTCCCCTTTCTTTGGGCTTTGTTTCCCCTTTCTTTGGGCTTTCTTTAGGCTTTCTTTAGGCTTTCTTTGGGCTTTCTTTCCTCTTTCTTTGGGCTTTCTTTGGGCTTTCTTTCCCTTTTCTTTGGGCTTTCTTTCCCCTTTCTTTGGGCTTTCTTTGGGCTTTCTTTCCCCTTTCTTTGGGCTTTCTTTCCCCTTTCTTTGGGCTGTCTTTCCCCTTTCTTTGGGCTTTCTTTCCCCTTTCTTTTGGCTTTCTTTCCCCTTTCCTTGGGCTTTCTTTGGGCTTTCTTTCCCCTTTCTTTGGGTTTTCTATCCCCTTTCTTTGGGCTGTCTTTCCCCTTTGTTTGGGCTTTCTTTCCCCTTTCTTTGGGCTTTCTTTCCCTTTTCTTTGGGCTTTCTTTGGGCTTTCTTTGGGCTTTCTTTGGGCTTTCTCTGGGCCCCTTTCTTTGGGCTTTCTTTCCCCTTTCTTTGGGCTTTCTTTGGCCTTTCTTTGGGCTTTCTTTCCCCTTTCTTTGGGGTTTCTTTCCCCTTTCTTTGGGCTTTCTTTCCCCTTTCTTTGGGCTTTGTTTCCCCTTTCTTTGGGCTTTCTTTCCCCTTTCTTTGGGCTTTCTTTGCGCTTTCTTTCCCCTTTCTTTGGGCTTTCTTTGGGCTTTCTTTGGGCTTTCTTTCCGCTTTCTTTGGGCTTTCTTTGGGCTTTCTTTCCCTTTTCTTTGGGCTTTCTTTCCCCTTTCCTTGGGCTTTCTTTGGGCTTTCTTTTCCCTTTCTTTGGGTTTTCTTTCCCCTTTCTTTGGGCTGTCTTTCCCCTTTCTTTGGGAGTTCTTTCCCCTTTCTTTGGGCTTTCTTTCCCTTTTCTTTGGGCTTTCTTTGGGCTTTCTTTGGGCTTTCTCTGGGCTTTCTTTCCCCTTTTTTTGGGCTTTCTTTCCCCTTTCTTTGGGCTTTCTTTCCCCTTTCTTTGGGCTTTCTTTCCCCTTTCTTTGGGCTTTCTTTCCCCGTTCTTTGGGCTTTCTTTCCCCTTTCATTGGGCTTTCTTTGAGCTTTCTTTCCCCTTTCTTTAGGCTTTCTTTCCCCTTTCTATGGGCTTTCTTTCCCCTTTCTTTGGGCTTTCTTTCCCCTTTCTTTGGGCTTTCTTTCCCCTTTCTTTTTGCTTTCTTTCCCCTTTCTTTGGTATTTCTTTGCGCTTTCTTTCCCCTTTCTTTGGGCTTTCTTTCCCCTTTCTTTCCCCTTTCTTTGGGCTTTCCTTCCCCTTTCTTTCCCCTTTCTTTGGGCTTTGTTTCCCCTTTCTTTGGGCTTTCTTTCCCCTTTCTTTGGGCTTTCTTTCCCCTTTCTTTGGGCTTTCTTTCCCCTTTCTTTCCCCTTTCTTTGGGGTTTCTTTGGGCTTTCTTTCCCCTTTCTTTGGGCTTTCTTTGGGCTTTCTTTGGGCTTTCTTTCCCCTTTCTTTTTGCTTTCTTTCCCCTTTCTTTGGTATTTCTTTGCGCTTTCTTTCCCCTTTCTTTGGGCTTTCTTTCCCCTTTCTTTCCCCTTTCTTTGGGCTTTCTTTCCCCTTTCTTTCCCCTTTCTTTGGGCTTTGTTTCCCCTTTCTTTGGGCTTTCTTTGGGCTTTCTTTCCCCTTTCTTTGGGCTTTCTTTGGGCTTTCTTTCCCCTTTCTTTGGGCTTTCTTTCCCCTTTCTATGGCCTTTCTTTGGGCTTTCTTTCCCCTTTCTTTGGGCTTTCTTTCCCCTTTCTTTGGGCTTTCTTTGGGCTTTCTTTGGGCTTTCTTTGGGCTTTCTTTCCCTTTTCTTTCCACTTTCTTTGGGCTTTCTTTGGGCTTTCTTTCGGCTTTCTTTCCCCTTTCTTTGGGCTTTCTTTGGGCTTTCTTTGGGCTTTCTTTCCCCTTTCTTTGGGCTGTCATTCCCCTTTCTTTGGGCTTTCTTTCCCCTTTCTTTGGGCTTTCTTTCCCCTTTCTTTGGCCTTTCTTTGGGCTTTCTTTGGGCTTTCTCTGGGCTTTCTTTTGGCTTTCTGTGGGCTTTCTTTGGGCTTTCTTTGGGCTTTCTTTCGCCTTTCTTTGGGCTTTCTTTGGGCTTTCTTTCCCCTTTCTTTGGGCTTTCTTTCCCCTTTCTTTGGGCTTTCTTTCCCCTTTCTTTGGGCTTTCTTTGGGCTTTCTGTGGGCTTTCTTTGGGCTTTCTTTGGGTTTTCTTTGGGCTTTCTTTCCCCTTTCTTTGTGCTTTCTTTGGGCTTTCTTTCCCCTTTTTTTGGGCTTTCTTTCCCCTTTCTTTGGGCTTTCTTTCCCCTTTCTTTGGGCTTTCTTTCCCCTTTCTTTGGGCTTTCTTTCCCCTTTCTTTGGGCTTTCTTTCCCCTTTCTTTGGTCTTTCTTTCCCCTTTCTTTGGGCTTTCTTTCCCCTTTCTTTGGGCTTTCTTTCCCCTTTCTTTGGGCTTTCTTTCCCCTTTCTTTGGTCTTTCTTTCCCCTTTCTTTGGGCTTTCTTTCCCCTTTCTTTGGGCTTTCTTTGGGCTTTCTTTGGGCTTTCTTTCCCTTTTCTTTCCACTTTCTTTGGGCTTTCTTTGGGCTTTCTTTGGGCTTTCTTTCCCCTTTCTTTGGGCTTTCTTTGGGCTTTCTTTCCCCTTTCTTTGGGCTTTCTTTGGGCTTTCTTTGGACTTTCTTTGGGCTTTCTTTGGGCTTTCATTCCCCTTTCTTTGGGCTTTCTTTGGGCATTCTTTCCCCTTTCTTTGGGCTTTCTTTGGGCTTTCTTTCCCCTTTCTTTGGGCTTTCTTTGGGCTTTCTTTCCCCTTTCTTTGGGCTTTCTGTCCCCTTTCTTTGGCCTTTCTTTCTCCTTTCTTTGGACTTTCTTTGGGCTTTCTTTCCCCTTTCTTTGGGCTTTCTTTCCCCTTTCTTTGGGCTTTGTTTCCCCTTTCTTTGGGCTTTCTTTCCCCTTTCTTTGGGCTTTCTTTGCGCTTTCTTTCCCCTTTCTTTGGGCTTTCTTTGGGCTTTCTTTGGGCTTTCTTTCCGCTTTCTTTGGGCTTTCTTTGGGCTTTCTTTCCCTTTTCTTTGGGCTTTCTTTCCCCTTTCCTTGGGCTTTCTTTGGGCTTTCTTTCCCCTTTCTTTGGGTTTTCTTTCCCCTTTCTTTGGGCTGTCTTTCCCCTTTCTTTGGGCTTTCTTTCCCCTTTCTTTGGGCTTTCTTTCCCTTTTCTTTGGGCTTTCTTTGGGCTTTCTTTGGGCTTTCTTTGGGCTTTCTTTGGGCTTTCTTTCCCCTTTTTTTGGGCTTTCTTTCCCCTTTCTTTGGGCTTTCTTTCCCATTTCTTTGGGCTTTCTTTGGGCTTTCTTTCCCCTTTCTTTGGGCTTTCTTTCCCCTTTCTTTGGGCTTTCTTTCCCCTTTCTTTGGGCTTTGTTTCCACTTTCTTTGGGCTTTCTTTCCCCTTTCTTTGGGCTTTCTTTCCCCTTTCTTTGCGCTTTCTTTCCCCTTTCTTTGGGCTTTCTTTGGGCTTTCTTTGGGCTTTCTTTCCGCTTTCCTTGGGCTTTGTTTGGGCTTTCTTTCCCTTTTCTTTGGGCTTTCTTTCCCCTTTCTTTGGGCTTTCTTTGGGCTTTCTTTCCCCTTTCTTTGGGTTTTCTTTCCCCTTTCTTTGGGCTGTCTTTCCCCTTTCTTTGGGCTTTCTTTCCCCTTTCTTTGGACTTTCTTTCCCTTTTCTTTGGGCTTTCTTTGGGCTTTCTTTGGGCTTTCTCTGGGCTTTCTCTGGGCTTTCTTTCCCCTTTTTTTGTTCTTTCCTTCCCCTTTCTTTGGGCTTTCTTTCCCCTTTCTTTGGGCTTTCTTTCCCCTTTCTTTGGGCTTTCTTTCCCCTTTCTTTGGGCTTTCTTTCCCCTTTCATTGGGCTTTCTTTGAGCTTTCTTTCCCCTTTCTTTGGGCTTTCTTTCCCCTTTCTATGGGCTTTCTTTCCCCTTTCTTTGGGCTTTCTTTCCCCTTTCTTTGGGCTTTCTTTCCCCTTTCCTTGGGCTTTCTTTGGGCTTTCTTTCCCCTTTCTTTGGGTTTTCTTTCCCCTTTCTTTGGGCTGTCTTTCCCCTTTCTTTGGGCTTTCTTTCCCCTTTCTTTGGGCTTTCTTTCCCCTTTCTTTGGGCTTTCTTTCCCCTTTCCTTGGGCTTTCTTTGGGCTTTCTTTCCCCTTTCTTTGGGTTTTCTTTCCCCTTTCTTTGGGCTGTCTTTCCCCTTTCTTTGGGCTTTCTTTCCCCTTTCTTTGGGCTTTCTTTCCCTTTTCTTTGGGCTTTCTTTGGGCTTTCTTTGGGCTTTCTTTGGGTTTCTCTGGGCTTTCTTTCCCCTTTCTTTGGGCTTTCTTTCCCCTTTCTTTGGGCTTTCTTTCCCCTTTCTTTGGGCTTTGTTTCCCCTTTCTTTGGGCTTTCTTTCCCCTTTCTTTGGGCTTTCTTTGGGCTTTCTTTCCCCTTTCTTTGGGCTTTCATTCCCCTTTCTTTCCCCTTACTTTCCACTTTCTTTGGGCTTTCTTTGGGCTTTCTTTCCCCTTTCTTTGGGCTGTCATTCCCCCTTCTTTGGGGTTTCATTCTCCTTTCTTTGGGCTTTCTTTCCCCTTTCTGTGGGCTTTCTTTCCCCTTTCTTTGGGCTTTCCTTGGGCTTTCTTTGGGCTTTCTTTGGGCTTTCTTTCCCCTTTCTTTGGGCTTTCTTTGGGCTTTCTTTGGGCTTTCTTTCCCCTTTCTTTGGGCTTTCTTTCCCCTTTCTTTGGGCTTTCTTTCCCCTTTCTTTGGGCTTTCTTTGGGCTTTCTTTCCCCTTTCTTTGGGCTTTGTTTCCCCTTTCTTTGGGCTTTCTTTGGGCTTTCTTTCCCCTTTCTTTGGGCTTTCTTTGGGCTTTCTTTCCCCTTTCTTTGGGCTTTGTTTCCCCTTTCTTTGGGCTTTCTTTAGGCTTTCTTTAGGCTTTCTTTGGGCTTTCTTTCCTCTTTCTTTGGGCTTTCTTTGGGCTTTCTTTCCCTTTTCTTTGGGCTTTCTTTCCCCTTTCTTTGGGCTTTCTTTGGGCTTTCTTTCCCCTTTCTTTGGGCTTTCTTTCCCCTTTCTTTGGGCTGTCTTTCCCCTTTCTTTGGGCTTTCTTTCCCCTTTCTTTGGGCTTTCTTTCCCCTTTCCTTGGGCTGTCTTTGGGCTTTCTTTCCCCTTTCTTTGGGTTTTCTTTCCCCTTTCTTTGGGCTGTCTTTCCCCTTTGTTTGGGCTTTCTTTCCCCTTTCTTTGGGCTTTCTTTCCCTTTTCTTTGGGCTTTCTTTGGGCTTTCTTTGGGCTTTCTTTGGGCTTTCTCTGGGCCCCTTTCTTTGGGCTTTCTTTCCCCTTTCTTTGGGTTTTCTTTGGGCTTTCTTTGGGCTTTCTTTCCCCTTTATTTGGGCTTTCTTTCCCCTTTCTTTGGGCTTTCTTTCCCCTTTCTTTGGGCTTTCTTTCCCCTTTCTTTTTGCTTTCTTTCCCCATTCTTTGGTATTTCTTTGCGCTTTCTTTCCCCTTTCTTTGGGCTTTCTTTCCCCTTTCTTTCCCCTTTCTTTGGGCTTTCTTTGGGCTTTGTTTCCAATTTCTTTCCTCTTTCTTTGGGCTTTCTTTCCCCTTTCTTTCCCCTTTCTTTGGGCTTTGTTTCCCCTTTCTTTGGGCTTTCTTTCCCCTTTCTTTGGGCTTTCTTTGGGTTTTCTTTCCCCTTTCTTTGGGCTTTCTTTCCCCTGTCTTTGGGCTTTCTTTCCCCCTTCTTTGGGGTTTCTTTCTCTTTTCTTTGGGCTTTCTTTCCCCTTTCTGTGGGCTTTCTTTCCCCTTTCTTTGGGCTTTCCTTGGGCTTTCTTTGGGCTTTCTTTGGGCTTTCTTTCCCCTTTCTTTGGGCTTTCTTTGGGCTTTCTTTGAGCTTTCTTTCCCCTTTCTTTGGGCTTTCTTTCCCCTTTCTTTGGGCTTTCTTTCCCCTTTCTTTGGGCTTTCTTTCCCCTTTCTTTGGGCTTTCTTTGGGCTGTCATTCCACTTTCTTTGGGCTTTCTTTGGGCTGTCATTCCCCTTTCTTTGGGCTTTCTTTCCCCTTTCTTTGGGCTTTCTTTGGGCTTTCTTTCCCCTTTCTTTGGGCTTTGTTTCCCCTTTCTTTGGGCTTTCTTTGGGCTTTCTTTCCCCTTTCTTTGGGCTTTCTTTCGGCTTTCTTTCCCCTTTCTTTGGGCTTTGTTTCCCCTTTCTTTGGGCTTTCTTTAGGCTTTCTTTAGGCTTTCTTTGGGCTTTCTTTCCTCTTTCTTTGGGCTTTCTTTGGGCTTTCTTTCCCTTTTCTTTGGGCTTTCTTTCCCCTTTCTTTGGGCTTTCTTTGGGCTTTCTTTCCCCTTTCTTTGGGCTTTCTTTCCCCTTTCTTTGGGCTGTCTTTCCCCTTTCTTTGGGCTTTCTTTCCCCTTTCTTTTGGCTTTCTTTCCCCTTTCCTTGGGCTTTCTTTGGGCTTTCTTTCCCCTTTCTTTGGGTTTTCTATCCCCTTTCTTTGGGCTGTCTTTCCCCTTTGTTTGGGCTTTCTTTCCCCTTTCTTTGGGCTTTCTTTCCCTTTTCTTTGGGCTTTCTTTGGGCTTTCTTTGGGCTTTCTTTGGGCTTTCTCTGGGCCCCTTTCTTTGGGCTTTCTTTCCCCTTTCTTTGGGCTTTCTTTGGCCTTTCTTTGGGCTTTCTTTCCCCTTTCTTTGGGGTTTCTTTCCCCTTTCTTTGGGCTTTCTTTCCCCTTTCTTTGGGCTTTGTTTCCCCTTTCTTTGGGCTTTCTTTCCCCTTTCTTTGGGCTTTCTTTGCGCTTTCTTTCCCCTTTCTTTGGGCTTTCTTTGGGCTTTCTTTGGGCTTTCTTTCCGCTTTCTTTGGGCTTTCTTTGGGCTTTCTTTCCCTTTTCTTTGGGCTTTCTTTCCCCTTTCCTTGGGCTTTCTTTGGGCTTTCTTTTCCCTTTCTTTGGGTTTTCTTTCCCCTTTCTTTGGGCTGTCTTTCCCCTTTCTTTGGGAGTTCTTTCCCCTTTCTTTGGGCTTTCTTTCCCTTTTCTTTGGGCTTTCTTTGGGCTTTCTTTGGGCTTTCTCTGGGCTTTCTTTCCCCTTTTTTTGGGCTTTCTTTGGGCTTTCTTTCCCCTTTCTTTGGGCTTTCTTTCCCCTTTCTTTGGGCTTTCTTTCCCCGTTCTTTGGGCTTTCTTTCCCCTTTCATTGGGCTTTCTTTGAGCTTTCTTTCCCCTTTCTTTAGGCTTTCTTTCCCCTTTCTATGGGCTTTCTTTCCCCTTTCTTTGGGCTTTCTTTCCCCTTTCTTTGGGCTTTCTTTCCCCTTTCTTTTTGCTTTCTTTCCCCTTTCTTTGGTATTTCTTTGCGCTTTCTTTCCCCTTTCTTTGGGCTTTCTTTCCCCTTTCTTTCCCCTTTCTTTGGGCTTTCTTTCCCCTTTCTTTCCCCTTTCTTTGGGCTTTGTTTCCCCTTTCTTTGGGCTTTCTTTCCCCTTTCTTTGGGCTTTCTTTCCCCTTTCTTTGGGCTTTCTTTCCCCTTTCTTTCCCCTTTCTTTGGGGTTTCTTTGGGCTTTCTTTCCCCTTTCTTTGGGCTTTCTTTGGGCTTTCTTTGGGCTTTCTTTCCCCTTTCTTTTTGCTTTCTTTCCCCTTTCTTTGGTATTTCTTTGCGCTTTCTTTCCCCTTTCTTTGGGCTTTCTTTCCCCTTTCTTTCCCCTTTCTTTGGGCTTTCTTTCCCCTTTCTTTCCCCTTTCTTTGGGCTTTGTTTCCCCTTTCTTTGGGCTTTCTTTGGGCTTTCTTTCCCCTTTCTTTGGGCTTTCTTTGGGCTTTCTTTCCCCTTTCTTTGGGCTTTCTTTCCCCTTTCTATGGCCTTTCTTTGGGCTTTCTTTCCCCTTTCTTTGGGCTTTCTTTCCCCTTTCTTTGGGCTTTCTTTGGGCTTTCTTTGGGCTTTCTTTGGGCTTTCTTTCCCTTTTCTTTCCACTTTCTTTGGGCTTTCTTTGGGCTTTCTTTCGGCTTTCTTTCCCCTTTCTTTGGGCTTTCTTTGGGCTTTCTTTCCCCTTTCTTTGGGCTTTCTTTCCCCTTTCTTTGGGCTTTCTTTGGGCTTTCTGTGGGCTTTCTTTGGGCTTTCTTTGGGCTTTCTTTGGGCTTTCTTTCCCCTTTCTTTGGGCTTTCTTTGGGCTTTCTTTCCCCTTTCTTTAGGCTTTCTTTGGGCTTTCTTTCCCCTTTCTTTGGGTTTTCTTTGGGCTTTCTTTGGGCTTTATTTCCCCTTTCTTTGGGCTTTCTTTCCCGTTTCTTTGGTCTTTCTTTGGGCTGTCTTTCCCCTTTCTTTGGGCTTTCTTTGGGCTTTCTTTCCCCTTTCTTTGGGCTTTGTTTCCCCTTTCTTTGGGCTTTCTTTGGGCTTTCTTTCCCCTTTCTTTGGGCTTTCTTTACCCTTTCTCTGGGCTTTCTTTCCCCTTTCTTTGGGCTTTCTTTCCCCTTTCTTTGGGCTTTCTTTCCCCTTTCCTTGGGCTTTCTTTGGGCTTTCTTTCCCCTTTCTTTGGGTTTTCTTTCCCCTTTCTTTGGGCTGTCTTTCCCTTTTCTTTGGCTTTCTTTCCCCTTTCTTTGGGCTTTCTTTCCCTTTTCTTTGGGCTTTCTTTGGGCTTTTTTTGGGCTTTCTTTGGGATTTCCTTGGGCTTTCTTTGGGCTTTCTTTCCCCTTTCTTTGGGATTTCTTTGGGCTTTCTTTGGGCTTTCTTTCCCCTTTCTTTGGGCTTTCTTTCCCCTTTCTTTGGGCTTTCTTTCCCCTTTCTTTGGGCTTTGTTTCCCCTTTCTTTGGGCTTTCTTTCCCCTTTCTTTGGGCTTTCTTTGCGCTTTCTTTCCCCTTTCTTTGGGCTTTCTTTGGGCTTTCTTTGGGCTTTCTTTCCGCTTTCTTTGGGCTTTCTTTGGGCTTTCTTTCCCTTTTCTTTGGGCTTTCTTTCCCCTTTCCTTGGGCTTTCTTTGGGCTTTCTTTCCCCTTTCTTTGGGTTTTCTTTCCCCTTTCTTTGGGCTGTCTTTCCCCTTTCTTTGGGATTTCTTTCCCCTTTCTTTGGGCTTTCTTTCCCTTTTCTTTGGGCTTTCTTTGGGCTTTCTTTGGGCTTTCTTTGGGCTTTCTCTGGGCTTTCTTTCCCCTTTTTTTGGGCTTTCTTTCCCCTTTCTTTGGGCTTTCTTTCCCCTTTCTTTGGGCTTTCTTTCCCCTTTCTTTGGGCTTTCTTTCCCCATTCTTTGGGCTTTCTTTCCCCTTTCATTGGGCTTTCTTTGAGCTTTCTTTCCCCTTTCTTTAGGCTTTCTTTCCCCTTTCTATGGGCTTTCTTTCCCCTTTCTTTGGGCTTTCTTTCCCCTTTCTTTGGGCTTTCTTTCCCCTTTCTTTTTGCTTTCTTTCCCCTTTCTTTGGTATTTCTTTGCGCTTTCTTTCCCCTTTCTTTGGGCTTTCTTTCCCCTTTCTTTCCCCTTTCTTTGGGCTTTCTTTCCCCTTTCTTTCCCCTTTCTTTGGGCTTTGTTTCCCCTTTCTTTGGGCTTTCTTTGGGCTTTCTTTCCCCTTTCTTTGGGCTTTCTTTCCCCTTTCTTTCCCCTTTCTTTGGGGTTTTTTGGGCTTTCTTTCCCCTTTCTTTGGGCTTTCTTTGGGCTTTCTTTGGGCTTTCTTTCCCCTGTCTTTCCACTTTCTTTGGGCTTTCTTTGGGCTTTCTTTGGGCTTTCTTTCCCCTTTCTTTGGGCTTTCTTTCTCCTTTCTTTGGGCTTTCTTTCCCCTTTCTGTGGGCTTTCTTTGGGCTTTCTTTGGGCTTTCTTTGGGCTTTCTTTCCCCTTTCTTTGGGCTTTCTTTCTCCTTTCTTTGGGCTTTCTTTCCCCTTTCTTTAGGCTTTCTTTGGGCTTTCTTTCCCCTTTCTTTGGGTTTTCTTTGGGCTTTCTTTGGGCTTTATTTCCCCTTTCTTTGGGCTTTCTTTCCCGTTTCTTTGGTCTTTCTTTGGGCTGTCTTTCCCCTTTCTTTGGGCTTTCTTTCCCCTTTCTTTGGGCTTTGTTTCCCCTTTCTTTGGGCTTTCTTTGGGCTTTCTTTCCCCGTTCTTTGGGCATTCTTTCCCCTTTCTTTGGGCTTTCTTTGGGCTTTCTTTCCCCTTTCTTTGGGCTTTCTTTGGGCTTTCTTTCCCCTTTCTTTGGGCTTTCTGTCCCCTTTCTTTGGGCTTTCTTTCCCCTTTCTTTGGGCTTTCTTTGGGCTTTCTTTCCCCTTTCTTTGGGCTTTCTTTCCCCTTTCTCTGGGGTTTCTTTCCCCTTTCTTTGGGCTTTCTTTCCCCTTTCTTTGGGCTTTCTTTCCCCTTTCTTTGGGCTTTCTTTGCGCTTTCTTTCCCCTTTCTTTGGGCTTTCTTTCCGCTTTCTTTGGGCTTTCTTTCCGCTTTCTTTGGGCTTTCTTTCCCGTTTCTTTGGGCTTTCTTTGGGCTTTCTTTGGGCTTTCTTTCCCCTTTCTTTGGGATTTCCTTCCCCTTTCTTTGGGCTTTGTTTCCCCTTTCTTTGGGCTTTCTTTCCCCTTTCTTTGGGCTTTCTTTGCGCTTTCTTTCCCCTTTCTTTGGGTTTTCTTTGGGCTTTCTTTGGGCTTTATTTCCCCTTTCTTTGGGCTTTCTTTCCCGTTTCTTTGGGCTTTCTTTGCCCTTTCTTTGGGCATTCTTTCCCCTTTCTTTGGGCTTTCTTTGGGCTTTCTTTCCCCTTTCTTTGGGCTTTCTTTGGGCTTTCTTTCCCCTTTCTTTGGGCTTTCTGTCCCCTTTCTTTGGGCTTTCTTTCCCCTTGCTTTGGGCTTTCTTTGGGCTTTCTTTCCCCTTTCTTTGGGCTTTCTTTCCCCTTTCTCTGGGCTTTCTTTCCCCTTTCTTTGGGCTTTCTTTCCCCTTTCTTTGGGCTTTCTTTCCCCTTTCTTTGGGCTTTCTTTGCGCTTTCTTTCCCCTTTCTTTGGGCTTTCTTTGGGCTTTCTTTGGGCTTTCTTTCCGCTTTCTTTGGGCTTTCTTTCCCGTTTCTTTGGGCTTTCTTTCCCCTTTCTTTGGGCTTTCTTTCCCCTTTCTTTGGGCTTTCTTTCCCCTTTCTTTGGGCTTTGTTTCCCCTTTCTTTGGGCTTTCTTTCCCCTTTCTTTGGGCTTTCTTTGCGCTTTCTTTCCCCTTTCTTTGGGTTTTCTTTGGGCTTTCTTTGGGCTTTATTTCCCCTTTCTTTGGGCTTTCTTTCCAGTTTCTTTGGGCTTTCTTTGGGCATTCTTTCCCCTTTCTTTGGGCTTTCTTTGGGCTTTCTTTCCCCTTTCTTTGGGTTTCTTTGGGCTTTCTTTCCCCTTTCTTTGGGCTTTCTGTCCCCTTTCTTTGGGCTTTCTTTCCCTTTTCTTTGGGCTTTCTTTCCCCTTTCCTTGGGCTTTCTTTGGGCTTTCTTTCCCCTTTCTTTAGGTTTTCTTTCCCCTTTCTTTGGGCTGTCTTTCCCCTTTCTTTGGGCTTTCTTTCCCCTTTCTTTGGGCTTTCTTTCCCTTTTCTTTGGGCTTTCTTTGGGCTTTCTTTGGGCTTTCTTTGGGCTTTCTCTGGGCTTTCTTTCCCCTTTTTTTGGGCTTTCTTTCCCCTTTCTTTGGGCTTTCTTTCCCCTTTCTTTGGGCTTTCTTTGGGCTTTCTTTGGGCTTTCTTTGGGCTTTCTTTGGGCTTTCTCTGGGCTTTCTTTCCCCTTTCTTTGGGCTTTCTTTCCCCTTTCTTTGGGCTTTCTTTCCCCTTTCTTTGGGCTTTCTTTCCCCTTTCTTTGGGCTTTCTTTCCCCTTTCTTTGGACTTTCTTTCCCCTTTCTTTGGGCTTTCTTTGCGCTTTCTTTCTCCTTTCTTTGGGCTTTCTTTGGGCTTTCTTTGGGCTTTCTTTCCGCTTTCTTTGTGCTTTCTTTGGGCTTTCTTTCCCTTTTCTTTGGGCTTTCTTCCCCTTTCCTTGGGCTTTCTTTGGGCTTTCTTTCCCCTTTCTTTGGGTTTTCTTTCCCCTTTCTTTGGACTGTCTTTCCCCTTTCTTTGGGCTTTCTTTCCCCTTTCTTTGGGCTTTCTTTCCCTTTTCTTTGGGCTTACTTTGGGCTTTCTTTGGGCTTTCTTTGGGCTTTCTCTGGGCTTTCTTTCCCCTTTCTTTGGGCTTTCTTTGGGCTTTCTTTGGGCTTTCTTTCCCCTTTCTTTCCACTTTCTTTGGGCTTTCTTTGGGCTTTCTTTGGGCTTTCTTTCCCCTTTCTTTGGGTTTTCTTTGGGCTTTCTTTCCCCTTTCTTTGGGCTTTCTTTCCCCTTTCATTGGGCTTTCTTTGAGCTTTCTTTCCCCTTTCTTTGGGATTTCTTTCCCCTTTCTTTGGGCTTTCTTTCCCCTTTCTTTGGGCTTTCTTTCCCCTTTCTTTTTGCTTTCTTTCCCCTTTCTTTGGTATTTCTTTGCGCTTTCTTTCCCCTTTCTTTGGGCTTTCTTTCCCCTTTCTTTCCCCTTTCTTTGGGCTTTCTTTGGGCTTTGATTCCAATTTCTTTCCCCTTTCTTTGGGCTTTCTTTCCCCTTTCTTTCCCCTTTCTTTGGGCTTTGTTTCCCCTTTCTTTGGGCTTTCTTTCCCCTTTCTTTGGGCTTTCTTTGGGCTTTCTTTCCCCTTTCTTTGGGCTTTCTTTCCCCTTTCTTTCCCCTTACTTTCCACTTTCTTTGGGCTTTCTTTCCCCTTTCTTTGGGCTTTCTTTCCCCCTTCTTTGGGGTTTCTTTCTCCTTTCTTTGGGCTTTCTTTCCCTTTTCTGTGGGCTTTCTTTCCCCTTTCTTTGGGCTTTCCTTGGGCTTTCTTTGGGCTTTCTTTGGGCTTTCTCTGGGCTTTCTTTCCCCTTTTTTTGGGCTTTCTTTCCCCTTTCTTTGGGCTTTCTTTCCCCTTTCTTTGGGCTTTCTTTCCCCTTTCTTTGGGCTTTCTTTCCCCATTGTTTGGGCTTTCTTTCCCCTTTCATTGGGCTTTCTTTGAGCTTTCTTTCCCCTTTCTTTAGGCTTTCTTTCCCCTTTCTATGGGCTTTCTTTCCCCTTTCTTTGGGCTTTCTTTCCCCTTTCTTTGGGCTTTCTTTCCCCTTTCTTTTTGCTTTCTTTCCCCTTTCTTTGGTATTTCTTTGCGCTTTCTTTCCCCTTTCTTTGGGCTTTCTTTCCCCTTTCTTTCCCCTTTCTTTGGGCTTTCTTTCCCCTTTCTTTCCCCTTTCTTTGGGCTTTGTTTCCCCTTTCTTTGGGCTTTCTTTGGGCTTTCTTTCCCCTTTCTTTGGGCTTTCTTTCCCCTTTCTTTCCCCTTTCTTTGGGGTTTCTTTGGGCTTTCTTTCCCCTTTCTTTGGGCTTTCTTTGGGCTTTCTTTGGGCTTTCTTTCCCCTGTCTTTCCACTTTCTTTGGGCTTTCTTTGGGCTTTCTTTGGGCTTCCTTCCCCCTTTCTTTGGGCTTTCTTTCTCCTTTCTTTGGGCTTTCTTTCCCCTTTCTGTGGGCTTTCTTTGGGCTTTCTTTGGGCTTTCGTTGGGCTTTCTTTCCCCTTTCTTTGGGCTTTCTTTGGGCTTCCTTTCCCCTTTCTTTAGGCTTTCTTTGGGCTTTCTTTCCCCTTTCTTTGGGTTTTCTTTGGGCTTTCTTTGGGCTTTATTTCCCCTTTCTTTGGGCTTTCTTTCCCGTTTCTTTGGTCTTTCTTTGGGCTGTCTTTCCCCTTTCTTTGGGCTTTCTTTCCCCTTTCTTTGGGCTTTGTTTCCCCTTTCTTTGGGCTTTCTTTGGGCTTTCTTTCCCCTTTCTTTGGGCATTCTTTCCCCTTTCTTTGGGCTTTCTTTGGGCTTTCTTTCCCCTTTCTTTGGGCTTTCTTTGGGCTTTCTTTCCCCTTTCTTTGGGCTTTCTGTCCCCTTTCTTTGGGCTTTCTTTCCCCTTTCTTTGGGCTTTCTTTGGGCTTTCTTTCCCCTTTCTTTGGGCTTTCTTTCCCCTTTCTCTGGGCTTTCTTTCCCCTTTCTTTGGGCTTTCTTTCCCCTTTCTTTGGGCTTTCTTTCCCCTTTCTTTGGGCTTTCTTTGCGCTTTCTTTCCCCTTTCTTTGGGCTTTCTTTCCGCTTTCTTTGGGCTTTCTTTCCGCTTTCTTTGGGCTTTCTTTCCCGTTTCTTTGGGCTTTCTTTCCCCTTTCTTTGGGCTTTCTTTCCCCTTTCTTTGGGCTTTCTTTCCCCTTTCTTTGGGCTTTGTTTCCCCTTTCTTTGGGCTTTCTTTCCCCTTTCTTTGGGCTTTCTTTGCGCTTTCTTTCCCCTTTCTTTGGGTTTTCTTTGGGCTTTCTTTGGGCTTTATTTCCCCTTTCTTTGGGCTTTCTTTCCCGTTTCTTTGGGCTTTCTTTGGGCATTCTTTCCCCTTTCTTTGGGCTTTCTTTGGGCTTTCTTTCCCCTTTCTTTGGGCTTTCTTTGGGCTTTCTTTCCCCTTTCTTTGGGCTTTCTGTCCCCTTTCTTTGGGCTTTCTTTCCCTTTTCTTTGGGCTTTCTTTCCCCTTTCTTTGGGCATTCTTTCCCCTTTCTTTGGGCTTTCTTTGGGCTTTCTTTCCCCTTTCTTTGGGCTTTCTTTGGGCTTTCTTTCCCCTTTCTTTGGGCTTTCTGTCCCCTTTCTTTGGGCTTTCTTTCCCCTTGCTTTGGGCTTTCTTTGGGCTTTCTTTCCCCTTTCTTTGGGCTTTCTTTCCCCTTTCTCTGGGCTTTCTTTCCCCTTTCTTTGGGCTTTCTTTCCCCTTTCTTTGGGCTTTCTTTCCCCTTTCTTTGGGCTTTCTTTGCGCTTTCTTTCCCCTTTCTTTGGGCTTTCTTTGGGCTTTCTTTGGGCTTTCTTTCCGCTTTCTTTGGGCTTTCTTTCCCGTTTCTTTGGGCTTTCTTTCCCCTTTCTTTGGGCTTTCTTTCCCCTTTCTTTGGGCTTTCTTTCCCCTTTCTTTGGGCTTTGTTTCCCCTTTCTTTGGGCTTTCTTTCCCTTTCTTTGGGCTTTCTTTGCGCTTTCTTTCCCCTTTCTTTGGGTTTTCTTTGGGCTTTCTTTGGGCTTTATTTCCCCTTTCTTTGGGCTTTCTTTCCAGTTTCTTTGGGCTTTCTTTGGGCATTCTTTCCCCTTTCTTTGGGCTTTCTTTGGGCTTTCTTTCCCCTTTCTTTGGGCTTTCTTTGGGCTTTCTTTCCCCTTTCTTTGGGCTTTCTGTCCCCTTTCTTTGGGCTTTCTTTCCCTTTTCTTTGGGCTTTCTTTCCCCTTTCCTTGGGCTTTCTTTGGGCTTTCTTTCCCCTTTCTTTGGGTTTTCTTTCCCCTTTCTTTGGGCTGTCTTTCCCCTTTCTTTGGGCTTTCTTTCCCCTTTCTTTGGGCTTTCTTTCCCTTTTCTTTGGGCTTTCTTTGGGCTTTCTTTGGGCTTTCTTTGGGCTTTCTCTGGGCTTTCTTTCCCCTTTTTTTGGGCTTTCTTTCCCCTTTCTTTGGGCTTTCTTTCCCCTTTCTTTGGGCTTTCTTTGGGCTTTCTTTGGGCTTTCTTTGGGCTTTCTTTGGGCTTTCTCTGGGCTTTCTTTCCCCTTTCTTTGGGCTTTCTTTCCCCTTTCTTTGGGCTTTCTTTCCCCTTTCTTTGGGCTTTCTTTCCCCTTTCTTTGGGCTTTCTTTCCCCTTTCTTTGGGCTTTCTTTGCGCTTTCTTTCTCCTTTCTTTGGGCTTTCTTTGGGCTTTCTTTGGGCTTTCTTTGCGCTTTCTTTGTGCTTTCTTTGGGCTTTCTTTCCCTTTTCTTTAGGCTTTCTTCCCCTTTCCTTGGGCTTTCTTTGGGCTTTCTTTCCCCTTTCTTTGGGTTTTCTTTCCCCTTTCTTTGGACTGTCTTTCCCCTTTCTTTCGGCTTTCTTTCCCCTTTCTTTGGGCTTTCTTTCCCTTTTCTTTGGGCTTACTTTGGGCTTTCTTTGGGCTTTCTTTGGGCTTTCTCTGGGCTTTCTTTCCCCTTTCTTTGGGCTTTCTTTGGGCTTTCTTTGGGCTTTCTTTCCCCTTTCTTTCCACTTTCTTTGGGCTTTCTTTGGGCTTTCTTTCCCGTTTCTTTGGGTTTTCTTTGGGCTTTCTTTCCCCTTTCTTTGGGCTTTCTTTCCCCTTTCATTGGGCTTTCTTTGAGCTTTCTTTCCCCTTTCTTTGGGATTTCTTTCCCCTTTCTTTGGGCTTTCTTTCCCCTTTCTTTGGGCTTTCTTTCCCCTTTCTTTTTGCTTTCTTTCCCCTTTCTTTGGTATTTCTTTGCGCTTTCTTTCCCCTTTCTTTGGGCTTTCTTTCCCCTTTCTTTCCCCTTTCTTTGGGCTTTCTTTGGGCTTTGATTCCAATTTCTTTCCCCTTTCTTTGGGCTTTCTTTCCGCTTTCTTTCCCCTTTCTTTGGGCTTTGTTTCCCCTTTCTTTGGGCTTTCTTTCCCCTTTCTTTGGGCTTTCTTTGGGCTTTCTTTCCCCTTTCTTTGGGCTTTCTTTCCCCTTTCTTTCCCCTTACTTTCCACTTTCTTTGGGCTTTCTTTCCCCTTTCTTTGGGCTTTCTTTCCCCCTTCTTTGGGGTTTCTTTCTCCTTTCTTTGGGCTTTCTTTCCCTTTTCTGTGGGCTTTCTTTCCCCTTTCTTTGGGCTTTCCTTGGGCTTTCTTTGGGCTTTCTTTGGGCTTTCTTTCCCCTTTCTTTGGGCTTTCTTTGGGCTTTCTTTGGGCTTTCTTTCCCCTTTCTTTGGGCTTTCTTTCCCCTTTCTTTGGGCTTTCTTTGCGCTTTCTTTCCCCTTTCTTTGGGTTTTCTTTGGGCTTTCTTTGGGCTTTATTTCCCCTTTCTTTGGGCTTTCTTTCCAGTTTCTTTGGGCTTTCTTTGGGCATTCTTTCCCCTTTCTTTGGGCTTTCTTTGGGCTTTCTTTCCCCTTTCTTTGGGTTTCTTTGGGCTTTCTTTCCCCTTTCTTTGGGCTTTCTGTCCCCTTTCTTTGGGCTTTCTTTCCCTTTTCTTTGGGCTTTCTTTCCCCTTTCCTTGGGCTTTCTTTGGGCTTTCTTTCCCCTTTCTTTAGGTTTTCTTTCCCCTTTCTTTGGGCTGTCTTTCCCCTTTCTTTGGGCTTTCTTTCCCCTTTCTTTGGGCTTTCTTTCCCTTTTCTTTGGGCTTTCTTTGGGCTTTCTTTGGGCTTTCTTTGGGCTTTCTCTGGGCTTTCTTTCCCCTTTTTTTGGGCTTTCTTTCCCCTTTCTTTGGGCTTTCTTTCCCCTTTCTTTGGGCTTTCTTTGGGCTTTCTTTGGGCTTTCTTTGGGCTTTCTTTGGGCTTTCTCTGGGCTTTCTTTCCCCTTTCTTTGGGCTTTCTTTCCCCTTTCTTTGGGCTTTCTTTCCCCTTTCTTTGGGCTTTCTTTCCCCTTTCTTTGGGCTTTCTTTCCCCTTTCTTTGGGCTTTCTTTCCCCTTTCTTTGGGCTTTCTTTGCGCTTTCTTTCTCCTTTCTTTGGGCTTTCTTTGGGCTTTCTTTGGGCTTTCTTTCCGCTTTCTTTGTGCTTTCTTTGGGCTTTCTTTCCCTTTTCTTTGGGCTTTCTTCCCCTTTCCTTGGGCTTTCTTTGGGCTTTCTTTCCCCTTTCTTTGGGTTTTCTTTCCCCTTTCTTTGGACTGTCTTTCCCCTTTCTTTGGGCTTTCTTTCCCCTTTCTTTGGGCTTTCTTTCCCTTTTCTTTGGGCTTACTTTGGGCTTTCTTTGGGCTTTCTTTGGGCTTTCTCTGGGCTTTCTTTCCCCTTTCTTTGGGCTTTCTTTGGGCTTTCTTTGGGCTTTCTTTCCCCTTTCTTTCCACTTTCTTTGGGCTTTCTTTGGGCTTTCTTTGGGCTTTCTTTCCCCTTTCTTTGGGTTTTCTTTGGGCTTTCTTTCCCCTTTCTTTGGGCTTTCTTTCCCCTTTCATTGGGCTTTCTTTGAGCTTTCTTTCCCCTTTCTTTGGGATTTCTTTCCCCTTTCTTTGGGCTTTCTTTCCCCTTTCTTTGGGCTTTCTTTCCCCTTTCTTTTTGCTTTCTTTCCCCTTTCTTTGGTATTTCTTTGCGCTTTCTTTCCCCTTTCTTTGGGCTTTCTTTCCCCTTTCTTTCCCCTTTCTTTGGGCTTTCTTTGGGCTTTGATTCCAATTTCTTTCCCCTTTCTTTGGGCTTTCTTTCCCCTTTCTTTCCCCTTTCTTTGGGCTTTGTTTCCCCTTTCTTTGGGCTTTCTTTCCCCTTTCTTTGGGCTTTCTTTGGGCTTTCTTTCCCCTTTCTTTGGGCTTTCTTTCCCCTTTCTTTCCCCTTACTTTCCACTTTCTTTGGGCTTTCTTTCCCCTTTCTTTGGGCTTTCTTTCCCCCTTCTTTGGGGTTTCTTTCTCCTTTCTTTGGGCTTTCTTTCCCTTTTCTGTGGGCTTTCTTTCCCCTTTCTTTGGGCTTTCCTTGGGCTTTCTTTGGGCTTTCTTTGGGCTTTCTCTGGGCTTTCTTTCCCCTTTTTTTGGGCTTTCTTTCCCCTTTCTTTGGGCTTTCTTTCCCCTTTCTTTGGGCTTTCTTTCCCCTTTCTTTGGGCTTTCTTTCCCCATTGTTTGGGCTTTCTTTCCCCTTTCATTGGGCTTTCTTTGAGCTTTCTTTCCCCTTTCTTTAGGCTTTCTTTCCCCTTTCTATGGGCTTTCTTTCCCCTTTCTTTGGGCTTTCTTTCCCCTTTCTTTGGGCTTTCTTTCCCCTTTCTTTTTGCTTTCTTTCCCCTTTCTTTGGTATTTCTTTGCGCTTTCTTTCCCCTTTCTTTGGGCTTTCTTTCCCCTTTCTTTCCCCTTTCTTTGGGCTTTCTTTCCCCTTTCTTTCCCCTTTCTTTGGGCTTTGTTTCCCCTTTCTTTGGGCTTTCTTTGGGCTTTCTTTCCCCTTTCTTTGGGCTTTCTTTCCCCTTTCTTTCCCCTTTCTTTGGGGTTTCTTTGGGCTTTCTTTCCCCTTTCTTTGGGCTTTCTTTGGGCTTTCTTTGGGCTTTCTTTCCCCTGTCTTTCCACTTTCTTTGGGCTTTCTTTGGGCTTTCTTTGGGCTTCCTTCCCCCTTTCTTTGGGCTTTCTTTCTCCTTTCTTTGGGCTTTCTTTCCCCTTTCTGTGGGCTTTCTTTGGGCTTTCTTTGGGCTTTCGTTGGGCTTTCTTTCCCCTTTCTTTGGGCTTTCTTTGGGCTTCCTTTCCCCTTTCTTTAGGCTTTCTTTGGGCTTTCTTTCCCCTTTCTTTGGGTTTTCTTTGGGCTTTCTTTGGGCTTTATTTCCCCTTTCTTTGGGCTTTCTTTCCCGTTTCTTTGGTCTTTCTTTGGGCTGTCTTTCCCCTTTCTTTGGGCTTTCTTTCCCCTTTCTTTGGGCTTTGTTTCCCCTTTCTTTGGGCTTTCTTTGGGCTTTCTTTCCCCTTTCTTTGGGCATTCTTTCCCCTTTCTTTGGGCTTTCTTTGGGCTTTCTTTCCCCTTTCTTTGGGCTTTCTTTGGGCTTTCTTTCCCCTTTCTTTGGGCTTTCTGTCCCCTTTCTTTGGGCTTTCTTTCCCCTTTCTTTGGGCTTTCTTTGGGCTTTCTTTCCCCTTTCTTTGGGCTTTCTTTCCCCTTTCTCTGGGCTTTCTTTCCCCTTTCTTTGGGCTTTCTTTCCCCTTTCTTTGGGCTTTCTTTCCCCTTTCTTTGGGCTTTCTTTGCGCTTTCTTTCCCCTTTCTTTGGGCTTTCTTTCCGCTTTCTTTGGGCTTTCTTTCCGCTTTCTTTGGGCTTTCTTTCCCGTTTCTTTGGGCTTTCTTTCCCCTTTCTTTGGGCTTTCTTTCCCCTTTCTTTGGGCTTTCTTTCCCCTTTCTTTGGGCTTTGTTTCCCCTTTCTTTGGGCTTTCTTTCCCCTTTCTTTGGGCTTTCTTTGCGCTTTCTTTCCCCTTTCTTTGGGTTTTCTTTGGGCTTTCTTTGGGCTTTATTTCCCCTTTCTTTGGGCTTTCTTTCCCGTTTCTTTGGGCTTTCTTTGGGCATTCTTTCCCCTTTCTTTGGGCTTTCTTTGGGCTTTCTTTCCCCTTTCTTTGGGCTTTCTTTGGGCTTTCTTTCCCCTTTCTTTGGGCTTTCTGTCCCCTTTCTTTGGGCTTTCTTTCCCTTTTCTTTGGGCTTTCTTTCCCCTTTCTTTGGGCATTCTTTCCCCTTTCTTTGGGCTTTCTTTGGGCTTTCTTTCCCCTTTCTTTGGGCTTTCTTTGGGCTTTCTTTCCCCTTTCTTTGGGCTTTCTGTCCCCTTTCTTTGGGCTTTCTTTCCCCTTGCTTTGGGCTTTCTTTGGGCTTTCTTTCCCCTTTCTTTGGGCTTTCTTTCCCCTTTCTCTGGGCTTTCTTTCCCCTTTCTTTGGGCTTTCTTTCCCCTTTCTTTGGGCTTTCTTTCCCCTTTCTTTGGGCTTTCTTTGCGCTTTCTTTCCCCTTTCTTTGGGCTTTCTTTGGGCTTTCTTTGGGCTTTCTTTCCGCTTTCTTTGGGCTTTCTTTCCCGTTTCTTTGGGCTTTCTTTCCCCTTTCTTTGGGCTTTCTTTCCCCTTTCTTTGGGCTTTCTTTCCCCTTTCTTTGGGCTTTGTTTCCCCTTTCTTTGGGCTTTCTTTCCCTTTCTTTGGGCTTTCTTTGCGCTTTCTTTCCCCTTTCTTTGGGTTTTCTTTGGGCTTTCTTTGGGCTTTATTTCCCCTTTCTTTGGGCTTTCTTTCCAGTTTCTTTGGGCTTTCTTTGGGCATTCTTTCCCCTTTCTTTGGGCTTTCTTTGGGCTTTCTTTCCCCTTTCTTTGGGCTTTCTTTGGGCTTTCTTTCCCCTTTCTTTGGGCTTTCTGTCCCCTTTCTTTGGGCTTTCTTTCCCTTTTCTTTGGGCTTTCTTTCCCCTTTCCTTGGGCTTTCTTTGGGCTTTCTTTCCCCTTTCTTTGGGTTTTCTTTCCCCTTTCTTTGGGCTGTCTTTCCCCTTTCTTTGGGCTTTCTTTCCCCTTTCTTTGGGCTTTCTTTCCCTTTTCTTTGGGCTTTCTTTGGGCTTTCTTTGGGCTTTCTTTGGGCTTTCTCTGGGCTTTCTTTCCCCTTTTTTTGGGCTTTCTTTCCCCTTTCTTTGGGCTTTCTTTCCCCTTTCTTTGGGCTTTCTTTGGGCTTTCTTTGGGCTTTCTTTGGGCTTTCTTTGGGCTTTCTCTGGGCTTTCTTTCCCCTTTCTTTGGGCTTTCTTTCCCCTTTCTTTGGGCTTTCTTTCCCCTTTCTTTGGGCTTTCTTTCCCCTTTCTTTGGGCTTTCTTTCCCCTTTCTTTGGGCTTTCTTTGCGCTTTCTTTCTCCTTTCTTTGGGCTTTCTTTGGGCTTTCTTTGGGCTTTCTTTGCGCTTTCTTTGTGCTTTCTTTGGGCTTTCTTTCCCTTTTCTTTAGGCTTTCTTCCCCTTTCCTTGGGCTTTCTTTGGGCTTTCTTTCCCCTTTCTTTGGGTTTTCTTTCCCCTTTCTTTGGACTGTCTTTCCCCTTTCTTTCGGCTTTCTTTCCCCTTTCTTTGGGCTTTCTTTCCCTTTTCTTTGGGCTTACTTTGGGCTTTCTTTGGGCTTTCTTTGGGCTTTCTCTGGGCTTTCTTTCCCCTTTCTTTGGGCTTTCTTTGGGCTTTCTTTGGGCTTTCTTTCCCCTTTCTTTCCACTTTCTTTGGGCTTTCTTTGGGCTTTCTTTGGGCTTTCTTTCCCGTTTCTTTGGGTTTTCTTTGGGCTTTCTTTCCCCTTTCTTTGGGCTTTCTTTCCCCTTTCATTGGGCTTTCTTTGAGCTTTCTTTCCCCTTTCTTTGGGATTTCTTTCCCCTTTCTTTGGGCTTTCTTTCCCCTTTCTTTGGGCTTTCTTTCCCCTTTCTTTTTGCTTTCTTTCCCCTTTCTTTGGTATTTCTTTGCGCTTTCTTTCCCCTTTCTTTGGGCTTTCTTTCCCCTTTCTTTCCCCTTTCTTTGGGCTTTCTTTGGGCTTTGATTCCAATTTCTTTCCCCTTTCTTTGGGCTTTCTTTCCGCTTTCTTTCCCCTTTCTTTGGGCTTTGTTTCCCCTTTCTTTGGGCTTTCTTTCCCCTTTCTTTGGGCTTTCTTTGGGCTTTCTTTCCCCTTTCTTTGGGCTTTCTTTCCCCTTTCTTTCCCCTTACTTTCCACTTTCTTTGGGCTTTCTTTCCCCTTTCTTTGGGCTTTCTTTCCCCCTTCTTTGGGGTTTCTTTCTCCTTTCTTTGGGCTTTCTTTCCCTTTTCTGTGGGCTTTCTTTCCCCTTTCTTTGGGCTTTCCTTGGGCTTTCTTTGGGCTTTCTTTGGGCTTTCTTTCCCCTTTCTTTGGGCTTTCTTTGGGCTTTCTTTGGGCTTTCTTTCCCCTTTCTTTGGGCTTTCTTTCCCCTTTCTTTGGGCTTTCTTTGCGCTTTCTTTCCCCTTTCTTTGGGTTTTCTTTGGGCTTTCTTTGGGCTTTATTTCCCCTTTCTTTGGGCTTTCTTTCCAGTTTCTTTGGGCTTTCTTTGGGCATTCTTTCCCCTTTCTTTGGGCTTTCTTTGGGCTTTCTTTCCCCTTTCTTTGGGTTTCTTTGGGCTTTCTTTCCCCTTTCTTTGGGCTTTCTGTCCCCTTTCTTTGGGCTTTCTTTCCCTTTTCTTTGGGCTTTCTTTCCCCTTTCCTTGGGCTTTCTTTGGGCTTTCTTTCCCCTTTCTTTAGGTTTTCTTTCCCCTTTCTTTGGGCTGTCTTTCCCCTTTCTTTGGGCTTTCTTTCCCCTTTCTTTGGGCTTTCTTTCCCTTTTCTTTGGGCTTTCTTTGGGCTTTCTTTGGGCTTTCTTTGGGCTTTCTCTGGGCTTTCTTTCCCCTTTTTTTGGGCTTTCTTTCCCCTTTCTTTGGGCTTTCTTTCCCCTTTCTTTGGGCTTTCTTTGGGCTTTCTTTGGGCTTTCTTTGGGCTTTCTTTGGGCTTTCTCTGGGCTTTCTTTCCCCTTTCTTTGGGCTTTCTTTCCCCTTTCTTTGGGCTTTCTTTCCCCTTTCTTTGGGCTTTCTTTCCCCTTTCTTTGGGCTTTCTTTCCCCTTTCTTTGGGCTTTCTTTCCCCTTTCTTTGGGCTTTCTTTGCGCTTTCTTTCTCCTTTCTTTGGGCTTTCTTTGGGCTTTCTTTGGGCTTTCTTTCCGCTTTCTTTGTGCTTTCTTTGGGCTTTCTTTCCCTTTTCTTTGGGCTTTCTTCCCCTTTCCTTGGGCTTTCTTTGGGCTTTCTTTCCCCTTTCTTTGGGTTTTCTTTCCCCTTTCTTTGGACTGTCTTTCCCCTTTCTTTGGGCTTTCTTTCCCCTTTCTTTGGGCTTTCTTTCCCTTTTCTTTGGGCTTACTTTGGGCTTTCTTTGGGCTTTCTTTGGGCTTTCTCTGGGCTTTCTTTCCCCTTTCTTTGGGCTTTCTTTGGGCTTTCTTTGGGCTTTCTTTCCCCTTTCTTTCCACTTTCTTTGGGCTTTCTTTGGGCTTTCTTTGGGCTTTCTTTCCCCTTTCTTTGGGTTTTCTTTGGGCTTTCTTTCCCCTTTCTTTGGGCTTTCTTTCCCCTTTCATTGGGCTTTCTTTGAGCTTTCTTTCCCCTTTCTTTGGGATTTCTTTCCCCTTTCTTTGGGCTTTCTTTCCCCTTTCTTTGGGCTTTCTTTCCCCTTTCTTTTTGCTTTCTTTCCCCTTTCTTTGGTATTTCTTTGCGCTTTCTTTCCCCTTTCTTTGGGCTTTCTTTCCCCTTTCTTTCCCCTTTCTTTGGGCTTTCTTTGGGCTTTGATTCCAATTTCTTTCCCCTTTCTTTGGGCTTTCTTTCCCCTTTCTTTCCCCTTTCTTTGGGCTTTGTTTCCCCTTTCTTTGGGCTTTCTTTCCCCTTTCTTTGGGCTTTCTTTGGGCTTTCTTTCCCCTTTCTTTGGGCTTTCTTTCCCCTTTCTTTCCCCTTACTTTCCACTTTCTTTGGGCTTTCTTTCCCCTTTCTTTGGGCTTTCTTTCCCCCTTCTTTGGGGTTTCTTTCTCCTTTCTTTGGGCTTTCTTTCCCTTTTCTGTGGGCTTTCTTTCCCCTTTCTTTGGGCTTTCCTTGGGCTTTCTTTGGGCTTTCTTTGGGCTTTCTCTGGGCTTTCTTTCCCCTTTTTTTGGGCTTTCTTTCCCCTTTCTTTGGGCTTTCTTTCCCCTTTCTTTGGGCTTTCTTTCCCCTTTCTTTGGGCTTTCTTTCCCCATTGTTTGGGCTTTCTTTCCCCTTTCATTGGGCTTTCTTTGAGCTTTCTTTCCCCTTTCTTTAGGCTTTCTTTCCCCTTTCTATGGGCTTTCTTTCCCCTTTCTTTGGGCTTTCTTTCCCCTTTCTTTGGGCTTTCTTTCCCCTTTCTTTTTGCTTTCTTTCCCCTTTCTTTGGTATTTCTTTGCGCTTTCTTTCCCCTTTCTTTGGGCTTTCTTTCCCCTTTCTTTCCCCTTTCTTTGGGCTTTCTTTCCCCTTTCTTTCCCCTTTCTTTGGGCTTTGTTTCCCCTTTCTTTGGGCTTTCTTTGGGCTTTCTTTCCCCTTTCTTTGGGCTTTCTTTCCCCTTTCTTTCCCCTTTCTTTGGGGTTTCTTTGGGCTTTCTTTCCCCTTTCTTTGGGCTTTCTTTGGGCTTTCTTTGGGCTTTCTTTCCCCTGTCTTTCCACTTTCTTTGGGCTTTCTTTGGGCTTTCTTTGGGCTTCCTTCCCCCTTTCTTTGGGCTTTCTTTCTCCTTTCTTTGGGCTTTCTTTCCCCTTTCTGTGGGCTTTCTTTGGGCTTTCTTTGGGCTTTCGTTGGGCTTTCTTTCCCCTTTCTTTGGGCTTTCTTTGGGCTTCCTTTCCCCTTTCTTTAGGCTTTCTTTGGGCTTTCTTTCCCCTTTCTTTGGGTTTTCTTTGGGCTTTCTTTGGGCTTTATTTCCCCTTTCTTTGGGCTTTCTTTCCCGTTTCTTTGGTCTTTCTTTGGGCTGTCTTTCCCCTTTCTTTGGGCTTTCTTTCCCCTTTCTTTGGGCTTTGTTTCCCCTTTCTTTGGGCTTTCTTTGGGCTTTCTTTCCCCTTTCTTTGGGCATTCTTTCCCCTTTCTTTGGGCTTTCTTTGGGCTTTCTTTCCCCTTTCTTTGGGCTTTCTTTGGGCTTTCTTTCCCCTTTCTTTGGGCTTTCTGTCCCCTTTCTTTGGGCTTTCTTTCCCCTTTCTTTGGGCTTTCTTTGGGCTTTCTTTCCCCTTTCTTTGGGCTTTCTTTCCCCTTTCTCTGGGCTTTCTTTCCCCTTTCTTTGGGCTTTCTTTCCCCTTTCTTTGGGCTTTCTTTGCGCTTTCTTTCCCCTTTCTTTGGGCTTTCTTTCCGCTTTCTTTGGGCTTTCTTTCCGCTTTCTTTGGGCTTTCTTTCCCGTTTCTTTGGGCTTTCTTTCCCCTTTCTTTGGGCTTTCTTTCCCCTTTCTTTGGGCTTTCTTTCCCCTTTCTTTGGGCTTTGTTTCCCCTTTCTTTGGGCTTTCTTTCCCCTTTCTTTGGGCTTTCTTTGCGCTTTCTTTCCCCTTTCTTTGGGTTTTCTTTGGGCTTTCTTTGGGCTTTATTTCCCCTTTCTTTGGGCTTTCTTTCCCGTTTCTTTGGGCTTTCTTTGGGCATTCTTTCCCCTTTCTTTGGGCTTTCTTTGGGCTTTCTTTCCCCTTTCTTTGGGCTTTCTTTGGGCTTTCTTTCCCCTTTCTTTGGGCTTTCTGTCCCCTTTCTTTGGGCTTTCTTTCCCTTTTCTTTGGGCTTTCTTTCCCCTTTCTTTGGGCATTCTTTCCCCTTTCTTTGGGCTTTCTTTGGGCTTTCTTTCCCCTTTCTTTGGGCTTTCTTTGGGCTTTCTTTCCCCTTTCTTTGGGCTTTCTGTCCCCTTTCTTTGGGCTTTCTTTCCCCTTGCTTTGGGCTTTCTTTGGGCTTTCTTTCCCCTTTCTTTGGGCTTTCTTTCCCCTTTCTCTGGGCTTTCTTTCCCCTTTCTTTGGGCTTTCTTTCCCCTTTCTTTGGGCTTTCTTTCCCCTTTCTTTGGGCTTTCTTTGCGCTTTCTTTCCCCTTTCTTTGGGCTTTCTTTGGGCTTTCTTTGGGCTTTCTTTCCGCTTTCTTTGGGCTTTCTTTCCCGTTTCTTTGGGCTTTCTTTCCCCTTTCTTTGGGCTTTCTTTCCCCTTTCTTTGGGCTTTCTTTCCCCTTTCTTTGGGCTTTGTTTCCCCTTTCTTTGGGCTTTCTTTCCCTTTCTTTGGGCTTTCTTTGCGCTTTCTTTCCCCTTTCTTTGGGTTTTCTTTGGGCTTTCTTTGGGCTTTATTTCCCCTTTCTTTGGGCTTTCTTTCCAGTTTCTTTGGGCTTTCTTTGGGCATTCTTTCCCCTTTCTTTGGGCTTTCTTTGGGCTTTCTTTCCCCTTTCTTTGGGCTTTCTTTGGGCTTTCTTTCCCCTTTCTTTGGGCTTTCTGTCCCCTTTCTTTGGGCTTTCTTTCCCTTTTCTTTGGGCTTTCTTTCCCCTTTCCTTGGGCTTTCTTTGGGCTTTCTTTCCCCTTTCTTTGGGTTTTCTTTCCCCTTTCTTTGGGCTGTCTTTCCCCTTTCTTTGGGCTTTCTTTCCCCTTTCTTTGGGCTTTCTTTCCCTTTTCTTTGGGCTTTCTTTGGGCTTTCTTTGGGCTTTCTTTGGGCTTTCTCTGGGCTTTCTTTCCCCCTTTTTTGGGCTTTCTTTCCCCTTTCTTTGGGCTTTCTTTCCCCTTTCTTTGGGCTTTCTTTGGGCTTTCTTTGGGCTTTCTTTGGGCTTTCTTTGGGCTTTCTCTGGGCTTTCTTTCCCCTTTCTTTGGGCTTTCTTTCCCCTTTCTTTGGGCTTTCTTTCCCCTTTCTTTGGGCTTTCTTTCCCCTTTCTTTGGGCTTTCTTTCCCCTTTCTTTGGGCTTTCTTTGCGCTTTCTTTCTCCTTTCTTTGGGCTTTCTTTGGGCTTTCTTTGGGCTTTCTTTGCGCTTTCTTTGTGCTTTCTTTGGGCTTTCTTTCCCTTTTCTTTAGGCTTTCTTCCCCTTTCCTTGGGCTTTCTTTGGGCTTTCTTTCCCCTTTCTTTGGGTTTTCTTTCCCCTTTCTTTGGACTGTCTTTCCCCTTTCTTTCGGCTTTCTTTCCCCTTTCTTTGGGCTTTCTTTCCCTTTTCTTTGGGCTTACTTTGGGCTTTCTTTGGGCTTTCTTTGGGCTTTCTCTGGGCTTTCTTTCCCCTTTCTTTGGGCTTTCTTTGGGCTTTCTTTGGGCTTTCTTTCCCCTTTCTTTCCACTTTCTTTGGGCTTTCTTTGGGCTTTCTTTGGGCTTTCTTTCCCGTTTCTTTGGGTTTTCTTTGGGCTTTCTTTCCCCTTTCTTTGGGCTTTCTTTCCCCTTTCATTGGGCTTTCTTTGAGCTTTCTTTCCCCTTTCTTTGGGATTTCTTTCCCCTTTCTTTGGGCTTTCTTTCCCCTTTCTTTGGGCTTTCTTTCCCCTTTCTTTTTGCTTTCTTTCCCCTTTCTTTGGTATTTCTTTGCGCTTTCTTTCCCCTTTCTTTGGGCTTTCTTTCCCCTTTCTTTCCCCTTTCTTTGGGCTTTCTTTGGGCTTTGATTCCAATTTCTTTCCCCTTTCTTTGGGCTTTCTTTCCGCTTTCTTTCCCCTTTCTTTGGGCTTTGTTTCCCCTTTCTTTGGGCTTTCTTTCCCCTTTCTTTGGGCTTTCTTTGGGCTTTCTTTCCCCTTTCTTTGGGCTTTCTTTCCCCTTTCTTTCCCCTTACTTTCCACTTTCTTTGGGCTTTCTTTCCCCTTTCTTTGGGCTTTCTTTCCCCCTTCTTTGGGGTTTCTTTCTCCTTTCTTTGGGCTTTCTTTCCCTTTTCTGTGGGCTTTCTTTCCCCTTTCTTTGGGCTTTCCTTGGGCTTTCTTTGGGCTTTCTTTGGGCTTTCTTTCCCCTTTCTTTGGGCTTTCTTTGGGCTTTCTTTGGGCTTTCTTTCCCCTTTCTTTGGGCTTTCTTTCCCCTTTCTTTGGGCTTTCTTTCCCCTTTCTTTGGGCTTTCTTTGGGCTGTCATTCCCCTTTCTTTGGGCTTTCTTTCCCCTTTCTTTGGGTTTTCTTTCCCCTTTCTTTGGGCTGTCTTTCCCCTTTCTTTGGGCTTTCTTTCCCCTTTCTTTGGGCTTTCTTTCCCTTTTCTTTGGGCTTTCTTTGGGCTTTCTTTGGGCTTTCTTTGGGCTTTCTCTGGGCTTTCTTTCCCCTTTTTTTGGGCTTTCTTTCCCCTTTCTTTGGGCTTTCTTTGGGCTTTCTTTGGGCTTTCTTTGGGCTTTCTTTGGGCTTTCTCTGGGCTTTCTTTCCCCTTTCTTTGGGCTTTCTTTCCCCTTTCTTTGGGCTTTCTTTCCCCTTTCTTTGGGCTTTCTTTCCCCTTTCTTTGGGCTTTCTTTCCCCTTTCTTTGGGCTTTCTTTGCGCTTTCTTTCTCCTTTCTTTGGGCTTTCTTTGGGCTTTCTTTGGGCTTTCTTTCCGCTTTCTTTGTGCTTTCTTTGGGCTTTCTTTCCCTTTTCTTTGGGCTTTCTTCCCCTTTCCTTGGGCTTTCTTTGGGCTTTCTTTCCCCTTTCTTTGGGTTTTCTTTCCCCTTTCTTTGGACTGTCTTTCCCCTTTCTTTCGGCTTTCTTTCCCCTTTCTTTGGGCTTTCTTTCCCTTTTCTTTGGGCTTTCTTTGGGCTTTCTTTGGGCTTTCTTTGGGCTTTCTCTGGGCTTTCTTTCCCCTTTCTTTGGGCTTTCTTTGGGCTTTCTTTGGGCTTTCTTTCCCCTTTCTTTCCACTTTCTTTGGGCTTTCTTTGGGCTTTCTTTCCCCTTTCTTTGGGTTTTCTTTGGGCTTTCTTTCCCCTTTCTTTGGGCTTTCTTTCCCCTTTCATTGGGCTTTCTTTGAGCTTTCTTTCCCCTTTCTTTGGGCTTTCTTTCCCCTTTCTTTGGGCTTTCTTTCCCCTTTCTTTGGGCTTTCTTTCCCCTTTCTTTTTGCTTTCTTTCCCCTTTCTTTGGTATTTCTTTGCGCTTTCTTTCCCCTTTCTTTGGGCTTTCTTTCCCCTTTCTTTCCCCTTTCTTTGGGCTTTCTTTGGGCTTTGTTTCCAATTTCTTTCCCCTTTCTTTGGGCTTTCTTTCCCCTTTCTTTCCCCTTTCTTTGGGCTTTGTTTCCCCTTTCTTTGGGCTTTCTTTCCCCTTTCTTTGGGCTTTCTTTGGGCTTTCTTTCCCCTTTCTTTGGGCTTTCTTTCCCCTTTCTTTCCCCTTACTTTCCACTTTCTTTGGGCTTTCTTTGGGCTTTCTTTCCCCTTTCTTTGGGCTTTCTTTCCCCCTTCTTTGGGGTTTCTTTCTCCTTTCTTTGGGCTTTCTTTCCCCTTTCTGTGGGCTTTCTTTCCCCTTTCTTTGGGCTTTCCTTGGGCTTTCTTTGGGCTTTCTTTGGGCTTTCTTTCCCCTTTCTTTGGGCTTTCTTTGGGCTTTCTTTGGGCTTTCTTTCCCCTTTCTTTGGGCTTTCTTTCCCCTTTCTTTGGGCCTTCTTTGGGCTGTCATTCCCCTTTCTTTGGGCTTTCTTTCCCCTTTCTTTGGGCTTTCTTTGGGCTTTCTTTCCCCTTTCTTTGGGCTTTGTTTCCCCTTTCTTTGGGCTTTCTTTGGGCTTTCTTTCCCCTTTCTTTGGGCTTTCTTTCGGCTTTCTTTCCCCTTTCTTTGGGCTTTGTTTCCCCTTTCTTTGGGCTTTCTTTAGGCTTTCTTTAGGCTTTCTTTGGGCTTTCTTTCCTCTTTCTTTGGGCTTTCTTTGGGCTTTCTTTCCCTTTTCTTTGGGCTTTCTTTCCCCTTTCTTTGGGCTTTCTTTGGGCTTTCTTTCCCCTTTCTTTGGGCTTTCTTTCCCCTTTCTTTGGGCTGTCTTTCCCCTTTCTTTGGGCTTTCTTTCCCCTTTCTTTGGGCTTTCTTTCCCTTTTCTTTGGACTTTCTTTGGGCATTCTTTGTGCTTTCTTTGGGCTCTCTCTGGGCTTTCTTTCCCCTTTCTTTGGGCTTTCTTTGGGCTTTCTTTGGGCTTTCTTTCCCCTTTCTTTGGGCTTTCTTTGGGCTTTCTTTCCCCTTTCTTTGGGCTTTCTTTCCCCTTTCTTTGGGCTTTCTTTGGGCTTTCCTTGAGCTTTCTTTCCCCTTTCTTTGGGCTTACTTTGGGCTTTCTTTCCCCTTTCTTTGGGCTTTCTTTGGGCTTTCTTTCCCCTTACTTTGGGATTTCTATCCCCTTTCTTTGGGCTTTCTTTCCCATTTCTTTGGGCTTTCTTTAGGCTTTCTTTCCCCTTTCTTTGGGCTTTCTTTCCCATTTCTTTGGGCTTTCTTTCCCCTTTCTTTGGGCTTTGTTTCCCCTTTCTTTGGGCTTTCTTTCCCCTTTCTTTGGGCTTTCTTTGCTCTTTCTTTCCCCTTTCTCTGGGCTTTCTTTGGGCTTTCTTTGGGCTTTCTTTCCCCTTTCTTTCCACTTTCTTTGGGCTTTCTTTCCCTTTTCTTTGGGCTTTCTTTCCCCTTTCTTTGGGCTTTCTTTGGGCTTTCTTTCCCCTTTCTTTGGGCTTTCTTTGGGCTTTCCTTGAGCTTTCTTTCCCCTTTCTGTGGGCTTTCTTTGGGCTTTCTTTGGGCTTTCTTTCGCCTTTCTTTGGGCTTTCTTTGGGCTTTCTTTACCCTTTCTTTGGGCTTTCTTTCCCCTTTCTTTGGGCTTTCTTTCCCCTTTCTTTGGGCTTTCTTTGGGCTTTCTTTGGGCTTTCTGTGGGCTTTCTTTGGGCTTTCTTTGGGTTTTCTTTGGGCTTTCTTTCCCCTTTCTTTGTGCTTTCTTTGGGCTTTCTTTCCCCTTTCTTTGGGCTTTCTTTGGGCTTTCTTTCCCCTTTCTTTAGGCTTTCTTTGGGCTTTCTTTCCCCTTTCTTTGGGCTTTCTTTCCCCTTTCTTTGGGCCTTCTTTGGGCTGTCATTCCCCTTTCTTTGGGCTTTCTTTCCCCTTTCTTTGGGCTTTCTTTGGGCTTTCTTTCCCCTTTCTTTGGGCTTTCTTTCCCCTTTCTTTGGGCTTTCTTTGGGCTTTTTTTGGGCTTTCTTTTGACTTTCTTTGGGCTTTCTTTGGGCTTTCTTTCCCCTTTCTTTGGGCTTTCTTTGGGCTTTCTTTCCCCTTTCTTTGGGTTTTCTGTCCCCTTTCTTTGGGCTTTCTTTCCCCTTGCTTTGGGCTTTCTTTGGGCTTTCTTTCCCCTTTCTTTGGGCTTTCTTTCCCCTTTCTCTGGGCTTTCTTTCCCCTTTCTTTGGGCTTTCTTTCCCCTTTCTTTGGGCTTTCTTTCCCCTTTCTTTGAGCTTTCTTCGCGCTTTCTTTCCCCTTTCTTTGGGCTTTCTTTGGGCTTTCTTTGGGCTTTCTTTCCGCTTTCTTTGGGCTTTCTTTCCCGTTTCTTTGGGCTTTCTTTCCCCTTTCTTTGGGCTTTCTTTCCCCTTTCTTTCGGCTTTCTTTCCCCTTTCTTTGGGCTTTGTTTCCCCTTTCTTTGGGCTTTCTTTCCCCTTTCTTTGGGCTTTCTTTGCGCTTTCTTTCCCCTTTCTTTGGGTTTTCTTTGGGCTTTCTTTGGGCTTTATTTCCCCTTTCTTTGGGCTTTCTTTCCAGTTTCTTTGGGCTTTCTTTGGGCTTTCTTTCCCCTTTCTTTGGGCTTTCTGTCCCCTTTCTTTGGGCTTTCTTTCCCTTTTCTTTGGGCTTTCTTTCCCCTTTCCTTGGGCTTTCTTTGGGCTTTCTTTCCCCTTTCTTTGGGTTTTCTTTCCCCTTTCTTTGGGCTGTCTTTCCCCTTTCTTTGGGCTTTCTTTCCCCTTTCTTTGGGCTTTCTTTCCCTTTTCTTTGGGCTTTCTTTGGGCTTTCTTTGGGCTTTCTTTGGGCTTTCTCTGGGCTTTCTTTCCCCTTTCTTTGGGCTTTCTTTCCCCTTTCTTTGGGCTTTCTTTCCCCTTTCTTTGGGCTTTCTTTGGGCTTTCTTTGGGCTTTCTTTGGGCTTTCTTTGGGCTTTCTCTGGGCTTTCTTTCCCCTTTCTTTGGGCTTTCTTTCCCATTTCTTTGGGCTTTCTTTCCCCTTTCTTTGGGCTTTCTTTCCCCTTTCTTTGGGCTTTCTTTCCCCTTTCTTTGGGCTTTCTTTCCCCTTTCTTTGGGCTTTCTTTGCGCTTTCTTTCTCCTTTCTTTGGGCTTTCTTTGGGCTTTCTTTCCGCTTTCTTTGTGCTTTCTTTGGGCTTTCTTTCCCTTTTCTTTGGGCTTTCTTCCCCTTTCCTTGGGCTTTCTTTGGGCTTTCTTTCCCCTTTCTTTGGGTTTTCTTTCCCCTTTCTTTGGACTGTCTTTCCCCTTTATTTCGGCTTTCTTTCCCCTTTCTTTGGGCTTTCTTTCCCTTTTCTTTGGGCTTACTTTGGGCTTTCTTTGGGCTTTCTTTGGGCTTTCTCTGGGCTTTCTTTCCCCTTTCTTTGGGCTTTCTTTGGGCTTTCTTTGGGCTTTCTTTCCCCTTTCTTTCCACTTTCTTTGGGCTTTCTTTGGGCTTTCTTTCCCCTTTCTTTGGGTTTTCTTTGGGCTTTCTTTCCCCTTTCTTTGGGCTTTCTTTCCCCTTTCATTGGGCTTTCTTTGAGCTTTCTTTCCCCTTTCTTTGGGATTTCTTTCCCCTTTCTTTGGGCTTTCTTTCCCCTTTCTTTGGGCTTTCTTTCCCCTTTCTTTTTGCTTTCTTTCCCCTTTCTTTGGTATTTCTTTGCGCTTTCTTTCCCCTTTCTTTGGGCTTTCTTTCCCCTTTCTTTCCCCTTTCTTTGGGCTTTCTTTGGGCTTTGATTCCAATTTCTTTCCCCTTTCTTTGGGCTTTCTTTCCCCTTTCTTTCCCCTTTCTTTGGGCTTTGTTTCCCCTTTCTTTGGGCTTTCTTTCCCCTTTCTTTGGGCTTTCTTTCCCCTTACTTTCCACTTTCTTTGGGCTTTCTTTCCCCTTTCTTTGGGCTTTCTTTCCCCCTTCTTTGGGGTTTCTTTCTCCTTTCTTTGGGCTTTCTTTCCCTTTTCTGTGGGCTTTCTTTCCCCTTTCTTTGGGCTTTCCTTGGGCTTTCTTTGGGCTTTCTTTGGGCTTTCTTTCCCCTTTCTTTGGGCTTTCTTTGGGCTTTCTTTCCCCTTTCTTTGGGCTTTCTTTCCCCTTTCTTTGGGCTTTCTTTCCCCTTTCTTTGGGCTTTCTTTGGGCTGTCATTCCCCTTTCTTTGGGCTTTCTTCCCCTTTCTTTGGGTTTTCTTTCCCCTTTCTTTGGGCTTTCTTTGGGCTTTCTTTGGGCTTTCTTTCCCCTTTCTTTGGGCTTTCTTTCCCTTTTCTTTGGGCTTTCTTTGGGCTTTCTTTGGGCTTTCTTTGGGCTTTCTCTGGGCTTTCTTTCCCCTTTTTTTGGGCTTTCTTTCCCCTTTCTTTGGGCTTTCTTTCCCCTTTCTTTGGGCTTTCTTTGGGCTTTCTTTGGGCTTTCTTTGGGCTTTCTCTGGGCTTTCTTTCCCCTTTCTTTGGGCTTTCTTTCCCCTTTCTTTGGGCTTTCTTTCCCCTTTCTTTGGGCTTTCTTTCCCCTTTCTTTGGGCTTTCTTTCCCCTTTCTTTGGGCTTTCTTTCCCCTTTCTTTGGGCTTTCTTTCCCCTTTCTTTGGGCTTTCTTTGCGCTTTCTTTCTCCTTTCTTTGGGCTTTCTTTGGGCTTTCTTTGGGCTTTCTTTCCGCTTTCTTTGTGCTTTCTTTGGGCTTTCTTTCCCTTTTCTTTGGGCTTTCTTCCCCTTTCCTTGGGCTTTCTTTGGGCTTTCTTTCCCCTTTCTTTGGGTTTTCTTTCCCCTTTCTTTGGACTGTCTTTCCCCTTTCTTTCGGCTTTCTTTCCCCTTTCTTTGGGCTTTCTTTCCCCTTTCTTTGGGCTTTCTTTCCCTTTTCTTTGGACTTTCTTTGGGCATTCTTTGTGCTTTCTTTGGGCTCTCTCTGGGCTTTCTTTCCCCTTTCTTTGGGCTTTCTTTGGGCTTTCTTTGGGCTTTCTTTCCCCTTTCTTTGGGCTTTCTTTGGGCTTTCTTTCCCCTTTCTTTGGGCTTTCTTTCCCCTTTCTTTGGGCTTTCTTTGGGCTTTCCTTGAGCTTTCTTTCCCCTTTCTTTGGGCTTACTTTGGGCTTTCTTTCCCCTTTCTTTGGGCTTTCTTTGGGCTTTCTTTCCCCTTACTTTGGGCTTTCTATCCCCTTTCTTTGGGCTTTCTTTCCCCTTTCTTTGGGCTTTCTTTAGGCTTTCTTTCCCCTTTCTTTGGGCTTTCTTTCCCATTTCTTTGGGCTTTCTTTCCCCTTTCTTTGGGCTTTGTTTCCCCTTTCTTTGGGCTTTCTTTCCCCTTTCTTTGGGCTTTCTTTGCTCTTTCTTTCCCCTTTCTTTGGGCTTTCTTTGGGCTTTCTTTGGGCTTTCTTTCCCCTTTCTTTCCACTTTCTTTGGGCTTTCTTTCCCTTTTCTTTGGGCTTTCTTTCCCCTTTCTTTCGGCTTTCTTTGGGCTTTCTTTCCCCTTTCTTTGGGCTTTCTTTGGGCTTTCCTTGAGCTTTCTTTCCCCTTTCTGTGGGCTTTCTTTGGGCTTTCTTTGGGCTTTCTTTCGCCTTTCTTTGGGCTTTCTTTGGGCTTTCTTTCCCTTTTCTTTGGGCTTTCTTTCCCCTTTCTTTGGGCTTTCTTTGGGCTTTCTTTGGGCTTTCTGTGGGCTTTCTTTGGGCTTTCTTTGGGTTTTCTTTGGGCTTTCTTTCCACTTTCTTTGTGCTTTCTTTGGGCTTTCTTTCCCCTTTCTTTGGGCTTTCTTTGGGCTTTCTTTCCCCTTTCTTTAGGCTTTCTTTGGGCTTTCTTTCCCCTTTCTTTGGGCTTTCTTTCCCCTTTCTTTGGGCTGTCATTCCCCTTTCCTTGGGCTTTCTTTCCCCTTTCTTTGGGCTTTCTTTCCCCTTTCTTTGGGCTTTCTTTGGGCTTTCTTTCCCCTTTCTTTGGGCTTTCTTTCCCCTTTCTTTGGGCTTTCTTTGGGCTTTTTTTGGGCTTTCTTTTGACTTTCTTTGGGCTTTCTTTGGGCTTTCATTCCCCTTTCTTTGGGCTTTCTTTGGGCATTCTTTCCCCTTTCTTTGGGCTTTCTTTGGGCTTTCTTTCCCCTTTCTTTGGGCTTTCTTTGGGCTTTCTGTCCCCTTTCTTTGGGCTTTCTTTCTCCTTTCTTTGGGCTTTCTTTGGACTTTCTTTCCCCTTTCTTTGGGCTTTCTTTCCCCTTTCTTTGGGCTTTCTTTCCCCTTTCTTTGGGCTTTGTTTCCCCTTTCTTTGGGCTTTGTTTCCCCTTTCTTTGGGCTTTCTTTGCACTTTCTTTCCCCTTTCTTTGGGCTTTCTTTGGGCTTTCTTTGGGCTTTCTTTCCGCTTTCTTTGGGCTTTCTTTGGGCTTTCTTTCCCTTTTCTTTGGGCTTTCTTTCCCCTTTCCTTGGGCTTTATTTGGGGTTTCTTTCCCCTTTCTTTGGGTTTTCTTTCCCCTTTCTTTGGGCTGTCTTTCCCCTTTCTTTGGGCTTTCTTTCCCCTTTCTTTGGGCTTTCTTTCCCTTTTCTTTGGGCTTTCTTTGGGCTTTCTTTGGGCTTTCTTTGGGCTTTCTCTGGGATTTCTTTCCCCTTTTTTTGGGCTTTCTTTCCCCTTTCTTTGGGCTTTCTTTCCCCTTTCTTTGGGCTTTCTTTCCCCTTTCTTTGGGCTTTCTTTGGGCTTTCCTTGAGCTTTCTTTCCCCTTTCTTTGGGCTTTCTTTGGGCTTTCTTTCCCCTTTCTTTGGGCTTTCTATCCCCTTTCTTTGGGCTTTCTTTCCCCTTTCTTTGGGCTTTCTTTAGGCTTTCTTTCCCCTTTCTTTGGGCTTTCTTTCCCATTTCTTTGGGCTTTCTTTCCCCTTTCTTTGGGCTTTGTTTCCCCTTTCTTTGGGCTTTCTTTCCCCTTTCTTTGGGCTTTCTTTGCTCTTTCTTTCCCCTTTCTTTGGGCTTTCTTTGGGCTTTCTTTGGGCTTTCTTTCCCCTTTCTTTCCACTTTCTTTGGGCTTTCTTTCCCTTTTCTTTGGGCTTTCTTTCCCCTTTCTTTGGGCTTTCTTTGGGCTTTCTTTCCCCTTTCTTTGGGCTTTCTTTGGGCTTTCCTTGAGCTTTCTTTCCCCTTTCTGTGGGCTTTCTTTGGGCTTTCTTTGGGCTTTCTTTCGCCTTTCTTTGGGCTTTCTTTGGGCTTTCTTTCCCCTTTCTTTGGGCTTTCTTTCCCCTTTCTTTGGGCTTTCTTTGGGCTTTCTTTGGGCTTTCTGTGGGCTTTCTTTGGGCTTTCTTTGGGTTTTCTTTGGGCTTTCTTTCCCCTTTCTTTGTGCTTTCTTTGGGCTTTCTTTCCCCTTTCTTTGGGCTTTCTTTGGGCTTTCTTTCCCCTTTCTTTAGGCTTTCTTTGGGCTTTCTTTCCCCTTTCTTTGGGCTTTCTTTCCCCTTTCTTTGGGCTGTCATTCCCCTTTCCTTGGGCTTTCTTTCCCCTTTCTTTGGGCTTTCTTTCCCCTTTCTTTGGGCTTTCTTTGGGCTTTCTTTCCCCTTTCTTTGGGCTTTCTTTCCCCTTTCTTTGGGCTTTCTTTGGGCTTTTTTTGGGCTTTCTTTTGACTTTCTTTGGGCTTTCTTTGGGCTTTCATTCCCCTTTCTTTGGGCTTTCTTTGGGCATTCTTTCCCCTTTCTTTGGGCTTTCTTTGGGCTTTCTTTCCCCTTTCTTTGGGCTTTCTTTGGGCTTTCTGTCCCCTTTCTTTGGGCTTTCTTTCTCCTTTCTTTGGGCTTTCTTTGGACTTTCTTTCCCATTTCTTTGGGCTTTCTTTCCCCTTTCTTTGGGCTTTCTTTCCCCTTTCTTTGGGCTTTGTTTCCCCTTTCTTTGGGCTTTGTTTCCCCTTTCTTTGGGCTTTCTTTGCACTTTCTTTCCCCTTTCTTTGGGCTTTCTTTGGGCTTTCTTTGGGCTTTCTTTCCGCTTTCTTTGGGCTTTCTTTGGGCTTTCTTTCCCTTTTCTTTGGGCTTTCTTTCCCCTTTCCTTGGGCTTTATTTGGGCTTTCTTTCCCCTTTCTTTGGGTTTTCTTTCCCCTTTCTTTGGGCTGTCTTTCCCCTTTCTTTGGGCTTTCTTTCCCCTTTCTTTGGGCTTTCTTTCCCTTTTCTTTGGGCTTTCTTTGGGCTTTCTTTGGGCTTTCTTTGGGCTTTCTCTGGGATTTCTTTCCCCTTTTTTTGGGCTTTCTTTCCCCTTTCTTTGGGCTTTCTTTCCCCTTTCTTTGGGCTTTCTTTCCCCTTTCTTTGGGCTTTCTTTGGGCTTTCCTTGAGCTTTCTTTCCCCTTTCTTTGGGCTTACTTTGGGCTTTCTTTCCCCTTTCTTTGGGCTTTGTTTCCCCTTTCTTTGGGCTTTCTTTGGGCTTTCTTTCCCCTTTCTTTGGGCTTTCTTTGGGCTTTCTTTCCCCTTTCTTTGGGCTTTCTTTGGGCTTTCTTTCCCCTTTCTTTGGGCTTTCTTTCCCCTTTCTTTGGGCTTTCTTTGGGCTTTCTTTGGGCTTTCTTTCCCTTTTCTTTCCACTTTCTTTGGGCTTTCTTTGGGCTTTCTTTCGGCTTTCTTTCCCCTTTCTTTGGGCTTTCTTTGGGCTTTCTTTCCCCTTTCTTTGGGCTTTCTTTCCCCTTTCTTTGGGCTTTCTTTGGGCTTTTTTTGGGCTTTCTTTTGACTTTCTTTGGGCTTTCTTTGGGCTTTCATTCCCCTTTCTTTGGGCTTTCTTTGGGCATTCTTTCCCCTTTCTTTGGGCTTTCTTTGGGCTTTCTTTCCCCTTTCTTTGGGCTTTCTTTGGGCTTTCTGTCCCATTTCTTTGGGCTTTCTTTCTCCTTTCTTTGGGCTTTCTTTGGACTTTCTTTCCCCTTTCTTTGGGCTTTCTTTCCCCTTTCTTTGGGCTTTCTTTCCCCTTTCTTTGGGCTTTGTTTCTCCTTTCTTTGGGCTTTGTTTCCCCTTTCTTTGGGCTTTCTTTGCACTTTCTTTCCCCTTTCTTTGGGCTTTCTTTGGGCTTTCTTTGGGCTTTCTTTCCGCTTTCTTTGGGCTTTCTTTGGGCTTTCTTTCCCTTTTCTTTGGGCTTTCTTTCCCCTTTCCTTGGGCTTTATTTGGGCTTTCTTTCCCCTTTCTTTGGGTTTTCTTTCCCCTTTCTTTGGGCTGTCTTTCCCCTTTCTTTGGGCTTTCTTTCCCCTTTCTTTGGGCTTTCTTTCCCTTTTCTTTGGGCTTTCTTTGGGCTTTCTTTGGGCTTTCTTTGGGCTTTCTCTGGGATTTCTTTCCCCTTTCTTTGGGCTTTCTTTCCCCTTTCTTTGGGCTTTGTTTCCCCTTTCTTTGGCTTTCTTTCCCCTTTCTTTGGGCTTTCTTTGGGCTTTCTTTCCCTTTTCTTTCCACTTTCTTTGGGCTTTCTTTGGGCTTTCTTTCGGCTTTCTTTCCCCTTTCTTTGGGGTTTCTTTGGGCTTTCTTTCCCCTTTCTTTGGGCTTTCTTTCCCCTTTCTTTGGGCTTTCTTTGGGCTTTCTTTGGGCTTTCTTTGGACTTTCTTTGGGCTTTCTTTGGGCTTTCATTCCCCTTTCTTTGGGCTTTCTTTGGGCATTCTTTCCCCGTTCTTTGGGCTTTCCTTGGGCTTTCTTTCCCTTTTCTTTGGGCTTTCTTTGGGCTTTCTTTCCCCTTTCTTTGGACTTTCTTTCCCTTTTCTTTGGGCTTTCTTTGGGCTTTCTTTGGGCTTTCTTTGGGCTTTCTCTGGGATTTTTTTCCCCTTTTTTTGGGCTTTCTTTCCCCTTTCTTTGGGCTTTCTTTCCCCTTTCTTTGGGCTTTCTTTGGGCTTTCTTTCCCCTTTCTTTGGGCTTTCTTTCCCCTTTCTTTGGGCTTTCTTTGCGCTTTCTTTCCCCTTTCTTTGGGCTTTCTTTGGGCTTTCTTTGGGCTTTCTTTCCGCTTTCTTTGGGCTTTCTTTGGGCTTTCTTTCCCTTTTCTTTGGGCTTTCTTTCCCCTTCCTTGGGCTTTCTTTGGGCTTTCTTTCCCCTTTCTTTGGGTTTTCTTTCCCCTTTCTTTGGGCTGTCTTTCCCCTTTCTTTGGGCTTTCTTTCCCCTTTCTTTGGGCTTTCTTTCCCTTTTCTTTGGGCTTTCTTTGGGCTTTCTTTGGGCTTTCTTTGGGCTTTCTCTCGGCTTTCTTTCCCCTTTTTTTGGGCTTTCTTTCCCCTTTCTTTGGGCTTTCTTTCCCCTTTCTTTGGGCTTTCTTTGGGCTTTCCTTGAGCTTTCTTTCCCCTTTCTTTGGGCTTACTTTGGGCTTTCTTTCCCCTTTCTTTGGGCTTTGTTTCCCCTTTCTTTGGGCTTTCTTTGGGCTTTCTTTCCCCTTTCTTTGGGCTTTCTTTGGGCTTTCTTTCCCCTTTCTTTGGGCTTTCTTTGGGCTTTCTTTCCCCTTTCTTTGGGCTTTCTTTCCCCTTTCTTTGGGCTTTCTTTGGGCTTTCTTTGGGCTTTCTTTCCCTTTTCTTTCCACTTTCTTTGGGCTTTCTTTGGGCTTTCTTTCGGCTTTCTTTCCCCTTTCTTTGGGCTTTCTTTGGGCTTTCTTTCCCCTTTCTTTGGGCTTTCTTTCCCCTTTCTTTGGGCTTTCTTTCCCCTTTCTTTGGGCTTTCTTTCCCCTTTCTTTGGGCTTTCTTTGGGCTTTCCTTGAGCTTTCTTTCCCCTTTCTTTGGGCTTACTTTGGGCTTTCTTTCCCCTTTCTTTGGGCTTTGTTTCCCCTTTCTTTGGGCTTTCTTTGGGCTTTCTTTCCCCTTTCTTTGGGCTTTCTTTGGGCTTTCTTTCCCCTTTCTTTGGGCTTTCTTTGGGCTTTCTTTCCCCTTTCTTTGGGCTTTCTTTCCCCTTTCTTTGGGCTTTCTTTGGGCTTTCTTTGGGCTTTCTTTCCCTTTTCTTTCCACTTTCTTTGGGCTTTCTTTGGGCTTTCTTTCGGCTTTCTTTCCCCTTTCTTTGGGCTTTCTTTGGGCTTTCTTTCCCCTTTCTTTGGGCTTTCTTTCCCCTTTCTTTGGGCTTTCTTTGGGCTTTTTTTGGGCTTTCTTTTGACTTTCTTTGGGCTTTCTTTGGGCTTTCATTCCCCTTTCTTTGGGCTTTCTTTGGGCATTCTTTCCCCTTTCTTTGGGCTTTCTTTGGGCTTTCTTTCCCCTTTCTTTGGGCTTTCTTTGGGCTTTCTGTCCCCTTTCTTTGGGCTTTCTTTCTCCTTTCTTTGGGCTTTCTTTGGACTTTCTTTCCCCTTTCTTTGGGCTTTCTTTCCCCTTTCTTTGGGCTTTCTTTCCCCTTTCTTTGGGCTTTGTTTCTCCTTTCTTTGGGCTTTGTTTCCCCTTTCTTTGGGCTTTCTTTGCACTTTCTTTCCCCTTTCTTTGGGCTTTCTTTGGGCTTTCTTTGGGCTTTCTTTCCGCTTTCTTTGGGCTTTCTTTGGGCTTTCTTTCCCTTTTCTTTGGGCTTTCTTTCCCCTTTCCTTGGGCTTTATTTGGGCTTTCTTTCCCCTTTCTTTGGGTTTTCTTTCCCCTTTCTTTGGGCTGTCTTTCCCCTTTCTTTGGGCTTTCTTTCCCCTTTCTTTGGGCTTTCTTTCCCTTTTCTTTGGGCTTTCTTTGGGCTTTCTTTGGGCTTTCTTTGGGCTTTCTCTGGGATTTCTTTCCCCTTTCTTTGGGCTTTCTTTCCCCTTTCTTTGGGCTTTGTTTCCCCTTTCTTTGGCTTTCTTTCCCCTTTCTTTGGGCTTTCTTTGGGCTTTCTTTCCCTTTTCTTTCCACTTTCTTTGGGCTTTCTTTGGGCTTTCTTTCGGCTTTCTTTCCCCTTTCTTTGGGCTTTCTTTGGGCTTTCTTTCCCCTTTCTTTGGGCTTTCTTTCCCCTTTCTTTGGGCTTTCTTTGGGCTTTCTTTGGGCTTTCTTTGGACTTTCTTTGGGCTTTCTTTGGGCTTTCATTCCCCTTTCTTTGGGCTTTCTTTGGGCATTCCTTCCCCGTTCTTTGGGCTTTCCTTGGGCTTTCTTTCCCTTTTCTTTGGGCTTTCTTTGGGCTTTCTTTCCCCTTTCTTTGGACTTTCTTTCCCTTTTCTTTGGGCTTTCTTTGGGCTTTCTTTGGGCTTTCTTTGGGCTTTCTCTGGGATTTTTTTCCCCTTTTTTTGGGCTTTCTTTCCCCTTTCTTTGGGCTTTCTTTCCCCTTTCTTTGGGCTTTCTTTGGGCTTTCTGTCCCATTTCTTTGGGCTTTCTTTCTCCTTTCTTTGGGCTTTCTTTGGGCTTTCTTTCCCCTTTCTTTGGGCTTTCTTTCCCCTTTCTTTGGGCTTTCTTTGGGCTTTCTTTGGGCTTTCTTTCCCTTTTCTTTCCACTTTCTTTGGGCTTTCTTTGGGCTTTCTTTCGGCTTTCTTTCCCCTTTCTTTGGGCTTTCTTTGGGCTTTCTTTCCCCTTTCTTTGGGCTTTCTTTCCCCTTTCTTTGGGCTTTCTTTGGGCTTTTTTTGGGCTTTCTTTTGACTTTCTTTGGGCTTTCTTTGGGCTTTCATTCCCCTTTCTTTGGGCTTTCTTTGGGCATTCTTTCCCCTTTCTTTGGGCTTTCTTTGGGCTTTCTTTCCCCTTTCTTTGGGCTTTCTTTGGGCTTTCTGTCCCATTTCTTTGGGCTTTCTTTCTCCTTTCTTTGGGCTTTCTTTGGACTTTCTTTCCCCTTTCTTTGGGCTTTCTTTCCCCTTTCTTTGGGCTTTCTTTCCCCTTTCTTTGGGCTTTGTTTCTCCTTTCTTTGGGCTTTGTTTCCCCTTTCTTTGGGCTTTCTTTGCACTTTCTTTCCCCTTTCTTTGGGCTTTCTTTGGGCTTTCTTTGGGCTTTCTTTCCGCTTTCTTTGGGCTTTCTTTGGGCTTTCTTTCCCTTTTCTTTGGGCTTTCTTTCCCCTTTCCTTGGGCTTTATTTGGGCTTTCTTTCCCCTTTCTTTGGGTTTTCTTTCCCCTTTCTTTGGGCTGTCTTTCCCCTTTCTTTGGGCTTTCTTTCCCCTTTCTTTGGGCTTTCTTTCCCTTTTCTTTGGGCTTTCTTTGGGCTTTCTTTGGGCTTTCTCTGGGATTTCTTTCCCCTTTCTTTGGGCTTTCTTTCCCCTTTCTTTGGGCTTTGTTTCCCCTTTCTTTGGCTTTCTTTCCCCTTTCTTTGGGCTTTCTTTGGGCTTTCTTTCCCTTTTCTTTCCACTTTCTTTGGGCTTTCTTTGGGCTTTCTTTCGGCTTTCTTTCCCCTTTCTTTGGGGTTTCTTTGGGCTTTCTTTCCCCTTTCTTTGGGCTTTCTTTCCCCTTTCTTTGGGCTTTCTTTGGGCTTTCTTTGGGCTTTCTTTGGACTTTCTTTGGGCTTTCTTTGGGCTTTCATTCCCCTTTCTTTGGGCTTTCTTTGGGCATTCTTTCCCCGTTCTTTGGGCTTTCCTTGGGCTTTCTTTCCCTTTTCTTTGGGCTTTCTTTGGGCTTTCTTTCCCCTTTCTTTGGACTTTCTTTCCCTTTTCTTTGGGCTTTCTTTGGGCTTTCTTTGGGCTTTCTTTGGGCTTTCTCTGGGATTTTTTTCCCCTTTTTTTGGGCTTTCTTTCCCCTTTCTTTGGGCTTTCTTTCCCCTTTCTTTGGGCTTTCTTTGGGCTTTCTTTCCCCTTTCTTTGGGCTTTCTTTCCCCTTTCTTTGGGCTTTCTTTGCGCTTTCTTTCCCCTTTCTTTGGGCTTTCTTTGGGCTTTCTTTGGGCTTTCTTTCCGCTTTCTTTGGGCTTTCTTTGGGCTTTCTTTCCCTTTTCTTTGGGCTTTCTTTCCCCTTCCTTGGGCTTTCTTTGGGCTTTCTTTCCCCTTTCTTTGGGTTTTCTTTCCCCTTTCTTTGGGCTGTCTTTCCCCTTTCTTTGGGCTTTCTTTCCCCTTTCTTTGGGCTTTCTTTCCCTTTTCTTTGGGCTTTCTTTGGGCTTTCTTTGGGCTTTCTTTGGGCTTTCTCTCGGCTTTCTTTCCCCTTTTTTTGGGCTTTCTTTCCCCTTTCTTTGGGCTTTCTTTCCCCTTTCTTTGGGCTTTCTTTGGGCTTTCCTTGAGCTTTCTTTCCCCTTTCTTTGGGCTTACTTTGGGCTTTCTTTCCCCTTTCTTTGGGCTTTGTTTCCCCTTTCTTTGGGCTTTCTTTGGGCTTTCTTTCCCCTTTCTTTGGGCTTTCTTTGGGCTTTCTTTCCCCTTTCTTTGGGCTTTCTTTGGGCTTTCTTTCCCCTTTCTTTGGGCTTTCTTTCCCCTTTCTTTGGGCTTTCTTTGGGCTTTCTTTGGGCTTTCTTTCCCTTTTCTTTCCACTTTCTTTGGGCTTTCTTTGGGCTTTCTTTCGGCTTTCTTTCCCCTTTCTTTGGGCTTTCTTTGGGCTTTCTTTCCCCTTTCTTTGGGCTTTCTTTCCCCTTTCTTTGGGCTTTCTTTCCCCTTTCTTTGGGCTTTCTTTCCCCTTTCTTTGGGCTTTCTTTGGGCTTTCCTTGAGCTTTCTTTCCCCTTTCTTTGGGCTTACTTTGGGCTTTCTTTCCCCTTTCTTTGGGCTTTGTTTCCCCTTTCTTTGGGCTTTCTTTGGGCTTTCTTTCCCCTTTCTTTGGGCTTTCTTTGGGCTTTCTTTCCCCTTTCTTTGGGCTTTCTTTGGGCTTTCTTTCCCCTTTCTTTGGGCTTTCTTTCCCCTTTCTTTGGGCTTTCTTTGGGCTTTCTTTGGGCTTTCTTTCCCTTTTCTTTCCACTTTCTTTGGGCTTTCTTTGGGCTTTCTTTCGGCTTTCTTTCCCCTTTCTTTGGGCTTTCTTTGGGCTTTCTTTCCCCTTTCTTTGGGCTTTCTTTCCCCTTTCTTTGGGCTTTCTTTGGGCTTTTTTTGGGCTTTCTTTTGACTTTCTTTGGGCTTTCTTTGGGCTTTCATTCCCCTTTCTTTGGGCTTTCTTTGGGCATTCTTTCCCCTTTCTTTGGGCTTTCTTTGGGCTTTCTTTCCCCTTTCTTTGGGCTTTCTTTGGGCTTTCTGTCCCCTTTCTTTGGGCTTTCTTTCTCCTTTCTTTGGGCTTTCTTTGGACTTTCTTTCCCCTTTCTTTGGGCTTTCTTTCCCCTTTCTTTGGGCTTTCTTTCCCCTTTCTTTGGGCTTTGTTTCTCCTTTCTTTGGGCTTTGTTTCCCCTTTCTTTGGGCTTTCTTTGCACTTTCTTTCCCCTTTCTTTGGGCTTTCTTTGGGCTTTCTTTGGGCTTTCTTTCCGCTTTCTTTGGGCTTTCTTTGGGCTTTCTTTCCCTTTTCTTTGGGCTTTCTTTCCCCTTTCCTTGGGCTTTATTTGGGCTTTCTTTCCCCTTTCTTTGGGTTTTCTTTCCCCTTTCTTTGGGCTGTCTTTCCCCTTTCTTTGGGCTTTCTTTCCCCTTTCTTTGGGCTTTCTTTCCCTTTTCTTTGGGCTTTCTTTGGGCTTTCTTTGGGCTTTCTTTGGGCTTTCTCTGGGATTTCTTTCCCCTTTCTTTGGGCTTTCTTTCCCCTTTCTTTGGGCTTTGTTTCCCCTTTCTTTGGCTTTCTTTCCCCTTTCTTTGGGCTTTCTTTGGGCTTTCTTTCGCTTTTCTTTCCACTTTCTTTGGGCTTTCTTTGGGCTTTCTTTCGGCTTTCTTTCCCCTTTCTTTGGGCTTTCTTTGGGCTTTCTTTCCCCTTTCTTTGGGCTTTCTTTCCCCTTTCTTTGGGCTTTCTTTGGGCTTTCTTTGGGCTTTCTTTGGACTTTCTTTGGGCTTTCTTTGGGCTTTCATTCCCCTTTCTTTGGGCTTTCTTTGGGCATTCCTTCCCCGTTCTTTGGGCTTTCCTTGGGCTTTCTTTCCCTTTTCTTTGGGCTTTCTTTGGGCTTTCTTTCCCCTTTCTTTGGACTTTCTTTCCCTTTTCTTTGGGCTTTCTTTGGGCTTTCTTTGGGCTTTCTTTGGGCTTTCTCTGGGATTTTTTTCCCCTTTTTTTGGGCTTTCTTTCCCCTTTCTTTGGGCTTTCTTTCCCCTTTCTTTGGGCTTTCTTTGGGCTTTCTTTCCCCTTTCTTTGGGCTTTCTTTCCCCTTTCTTTGGGCTTTCTTTGCGCTTTCTTTCCCCTTTCTTTGGGCTTTCTTTGGGCTTTCTTTGGGCTTTCTTTCCGCTTTCTTTGGGCTTTCTTTGGGCTTTCTTTCCCTTTTCTTTGGGCTTTCTTTCCCCTTCCTTGGGCTTTCTTTGGGCTTTCTTTCCCCTTTCTTTGGGTTTTCTTTCCCCTTTCTTTGGGCTGTCTTTCCCCTTTCTTTGGGCTTTCTTTCCCCTTTCTTTGGGCTTTCTTTCCCTTTTCTTTGGGCTTTCTTTGGGCTTTCTTTGGGCTTTCTTTGGGCTTTCTCTCGGCTTTCTTTCCCCTTTTTTTGGGCTTTCTTTCCCCTTTCTTTGGGCTTTATTTCCCCTTTCTTTGGGCTTTCTTTCCCCTTTCTTTGGGCTTTCTTTCCCCTTTCTTTGGGCTTTCTTTCCCCTTTCATTGGGCTTTCTTTGAGCTTTCTTTCCCCTTTCTTTGGGCTTTCTTTCCCCTTTCTATGGGCTTTCTTTCCCCTTTCTTTGGGCTTTCTTTCCCCTTCTTTGGGCTTTCTTTCCCCTTTCCTTGGGCTTTCTTTGGGCTTTCTTTCCCCTTTCTTTGGGTTTTCTTTCCCCTTTCTTTGGGCTGTCTTTCCCCTTTCTTTGGGCTTTCTTTCCCCTTTCTTTGGGCTTTCTTTCCCTTTTCTTTGGGCTTTCTTTGGGCTTTCTTTGGGCTTTCTTTGGGCTTTCTCTGGGCTTTCTTTCCCCTTTCTTTGGGCTTTCTTTCCCCTTTCTTTGGGCTTTCTTTCCCCTTTCTTTGGGCTTTCTTTCCCCTTTCTTTGGGCTTTCTTTCCCCTTTCTTTGGGCTTTGTTTCCCCTTTCTTTGGGCTTTCTTTCCCCTTTCTTTGGGCTTTCTTTGCGCTTTCTTTCCCCTTTCTTTGGGCTTTCTTTGGGCTTTCTTTGGGGTTTCTTTCCGCTTTCTTTGGGCTTTCTTTGGGCTTTCTTTCCCTTTTCTTTGGGCTTTCTTTCCCCTTTCCTTGGGCTTTCTTTGGGCTTTCTTTCCCCTTTCTTTGGGCTTTCTTTCCCTTTTCTTTGGGCTTTCTTTGGGCTTTCTTTGGGCTTTCTTTGGGCTTTCTCTCGGCTTTCTTTCCCCTTTTTTTGGGCTTTCTTTCCCCTTTCTTTGGGCTTTATTTCCCCTTTCTTTGGGCTTTCTTTCCCCTTTCTTTGGGCTTTCTTTCCCCTTTCTTTGGGCTTTCTTTCCCCTTTCATTGGGCTTTCTTTGAGCTTTCTTTCCCCTTTCTTTGGGCTTTCTTTCCCCTTTCTATGGGCTTTCTTTCCCCTTTCTTTGGGCTTTCTTTCCCCTTTCTTTGGGCTTTCTTTCCCCTTTCCTTGGGCTTTCTTTGGGCTTTCTTTCCCCTTTCTTTGGGTTTTCTTTCCCCTTTCTTTGGGCTGTCTTTCCCCTTTCTTTGGGCTTTCTTTCCCCTTTCTTTGGGCTTTCTTTCCCTTTTCTTTGGGCTTTCTTTGGGCTTTCTTTGGGCTTTCTTTGGGCTTTCTCTGGGCTTTCTTTCCCCTTTCTTTGGGCTTTCTTTCCCCTTTCTTTGGGCTTTCTTTCCCCTTTCTTTGGGCTTTCTTTCCCCTTTCTTTGGGCTTTCTTTCCCCTTTCTTTGGGCTTTGTTTCCCCTTTCTTTGGGCTTTCTTTCCCCTTTCTTTGGGCTTTCTTTGCGCTTTCTTTCCCCTTTCTTTGGGCTTTCTTTGGGCTTTCTTTGGGGTTTCTTTCCGCTTTCTTTGGGCTTTCTTTGGGCTTTCTTTCCCTTTTCTTTGGGCTTTCTTTCCCCTTTCCTTGGGCTTTCTTTGGGCTTTTTTTCCCCTTTCTTTGGGTTTTCTTTCCCCTTTCTTTGGGCTGTCTTTCCCCTTTCTTTGGGCTTTCTTTCCCCTTTCTTTGGGCTTTCTTTCCCTTTTCTTTGGGCTTTCTTTGGGCTTTCTTTGGGCTTTCTTTGGGCTTTCTCTGGGCTTTCTTTCCCCTTTCTTTGGGCTTTCTTTCCCCTTTCTTTGGGCTTTCTTTCCCCTTTCCTTGGGCTTTCTTTGGGCTTTCTTTCCCCTTTCTTTCGGTTTTCTTTCCCCTTTCTTTGGGCTGTCTTTTCCCTTTCTTTGGGCTTTCTTTCCCCTTTCTTTGGGCTTTCTTTCCCTTTTCTTTGGGCTGTCTTTCCCCTTTCTTTGGGCTGTCTTTCCCCTTTCTTTGGGCTTTCTTTCCCCTTTTTTTGGGCTTTCTTTCCCCTTTCTTTGGGCTTTCTTTCCCCTTTCTTTGGGCTTTCTTTGGGCTTTCTTTCCCCTTTTTTTGGGCTTTCTTTCCCCTTTCTTTGGGCTTTCTTTCTCTTTTCTTTGGGCTTTCTTTGGGCTTTCTTTCCGATTTCTTTGGGCTTTCTTTCCCCTTTCTTTGGGCTTTCTTTCCCCTTTCTTTGGGCTTTGTTTCCCCTTCCTTTGGGCTTTCTTTGCGCTTTCTTTCCCCTTTCTTTGGGCTTTCTTTGGGCTTTGTTTGGGCTTTCTTTCCGCTTTCTTTGGGCTTTCCTTGGGCTTTCTTTCCCTTTTCTTTGGGCTTTCTTTCCCCTTTCCTTGGGCTTTCTTTGGGCTTTCTTTCCCCTTTCTTTGGGTTTTCTTTCCCCTTTCTTTGGGCTGTCTTTCCCCTTTCTTTGGGCTTTCTTTCCCCTTTCTTTGGGCTTTCTTTCCCCTTTCTTTGGCCTTTCTTTGGGCTTTCTTTCCCCTTTCTTTGGGCTTTCTTTCCCCTTTCATTGGGATTTCTTTGGGTTTCTTTGGGCTTTCTTTGGGCTTTCTTTCCCTTTTCTTTCCACTTTCTTTGGGCTTTCTTTGGGCTTTCTTTCGGCTTTCTTTCCCCTTTCTTTGGGCTTTCTTTGGGCTTTCTTTCCCCTTTCTTTGGGCTTTCTTTCCCCTTTCTTTGGGCTTTCTTTGGGCTTTTTTTGGGCTTTCTTTTGACTTTCTTTGGGCTTTCTTTGGGCTTTCATTCCCCTTTCTTTGGGCTTTCTTTGGGCATTCTTTCCCCTTTCTTTGGGCTTTCTTTGGGCTTTCTTTCCCCTTTCTTTGGGCTTTCTTTGGGCTTTCTTTCCCCTTTCTTTGAGCTTTCTGTCCCCTTTCTTTGGGCTTTCTTTCTCCTTTCTTTGGGCTTTCTTTGGTCTTTCTTTCCCCTTTCTTTGGGCTTTCTTTCCCCTTTCTTTGGGCTTTCTTTCCCCTTTCTTTGGGCTTTCTTTCCCCTTTCTTTGGGCTTTCTTTTTCGCTTTCTTTCCCCTTTCTTTGGGCTTTCTTTGGGCTTTCTTTGGGCTTTCTTTCCGCTTTCTTTGGGCTTTCTTTGGGCTTTCTTTCCCTTTTCTTTGGGCTTTCTTTCCCCTTTCCTTGGGCTTTCTTTGGGTTTCTTTCCCCTTTCTTTGGGTTTTCTTTCCCCTTTCTTTGGGCTGTCTTTCCCCTTTCTTTGGGCTTTCTTTCCCCTTTCTTTGGGCTTTCTTTCCCTTTTCTTTGGGCTTTCTTTGGGCTTTCTTTGGGCTTTCTCTGGGCTTTCTTTCCCCTTTTTTTGGGCTTTCTTTCCCCTTTCTTTGGGCTTTCTTTCCCCTTTCTTTGGGCTTTCTTTCCCCTTTCTTTGGGCTTTCTTTCCCCTTTCTTTGGGCTTTCTTTCCCCTTTCATTGGGCTTTCTTTGAGCTTTCTTTCCCCTTTCTTTGGGCTTTCTTTCCCCTTTCTATGGGCTTTCTTTCCCCTTTTTTTGGGCTTTCTTTCCCCTTCTTTGGGCTTTCTTTCCCCTTTCCTTGGGCTTTCTTTGGGCTTTCTTTCCCCTTTCTTTGGGTTTTCTTTCCCTTTTCTTTGGGCTTTCTTTGGGCTTTCTTTGGGCTTTCTTTGGGCTTCCTCTGGGCTTTCTTTCCCCTTTCTTTGGGCTTTCTTTCCCCTTTCTTTGGGATTTCTTTCCCCTTTCTCTGGGCTTTCTTTGGGCTTTCTTTGGGCTTTCTTTGGCCTTTCTTTTGGCTTTCTTTGGGCTTTCTTTCCCCTTTCTTTGGGCTTTCTATCCCCTTTCTTTGGGCTTTCTTTCCCCTTTCTTTGGGCTTTCTTTGAGCTTTCTTTCCCCTTTCTTTGGGCTTTCTTTCCCCTTTCTTTCCCCTTTCTTTGGGCTTTCTTTCCCCTTTCTTTCCCCTTTCTTTGGGCTTTCTTTCCCCTTTCTTTCCCCTTTCTTTGGGCTTTGTTTCCCCTTTCTTTGGGCTTTCTTTCCCCTTTTTTTGGGCTTTCTTTGGGCTTTCTTTCCCCTTTCTTTGGGCTTTGTTTCCCCTTTCTTTGGGCTTTCTTTCCCCTTTCTTTGGGCTTTCTTTGCGCTTTCTTTCCCCTTTCTTTGGGCTTTCTTTGGGCTTTCTTTGGGCTTTCTTTCCGCTTTCTTTGGGCTTTCTTTGGGCTTTCTTTCCCTTTTCTTTGGGCTTTCTTTCCCCTTTCCTTGGGCTTTCTTTGGGCTTTCTTTCCCCTTTCTTTGGGTTTTCTTTCCCCTTTCTTTGGGCTGTCTTTCCCCTTTCTTTGGGCTTTCTTTCCCCTTTCTTTGGGCTTTCTTTCCCTTTTCTTTGGGCTTTCTTTGGGCTTTCTTTGGGCTTTCTTTTGGCTTTCTCTGGGCTTTCTTTCCCCTTTTTTTGGGCTTTCTTTCCCCTTTCTTTGGGCTTTCTTTCCCCTTTCTTTGGGCTTTCTTTCCCCTTTCTTTGGGCTTTCTTTCCCCATTCTTTCGGCTTTCTTTCCCCTTTCATTGGGCTTTCTTTGAGCTTTCTTTCCCCTTTCTTTGGGCTTTCTTTCCCCTTTCTATGGGCTTTCTTTCCCCTTTCTTTGGGCTTTCTTTCCCCTTTCTTTGGGCTTTCTTTCCCATTTCTTTTTGCTTTCTTTCCCCTTTCTTTGGTATTTCTTTGCGTTTCTTTCCCCTTTCTTTGGGCTTTCTTTCCCCTTTCTTTCCCCTTTCTTTGGGCTTTCTTTCCCCTTTCTTTCCCCTTTCTTTGGGCTTTGTTTCCCCTTTCTTTGGGCTTTCTTTCCCCTTTTTTTGGGCTTTCTTTGGGCTTTCTTTCCCCTTTCTTTGGGCTTTCTTTCCCCTTTCTTTCCCCTTTCTTTGGGGTTTCTTTGGGCTTTCTTTCCCCTTTCTTTGGGATTTCTTTGGGCTTTCTTTCCCCTTTCTTTCCACTTTCTTTGGGCTTTCTTTGGGCTTTCTTTGGGCTTTCTTTCCCCTTTCTTTGAGCTTTCTTTCCCCCTTCTTTGGGGTTTCTTTCTCCTTTCTTTGGGCTTTCTTTCCCCTTTCTGTGGGCTTTCTTTGGGCTTTCTTTGGGCTTTCTTTGGGCTTTCTTTCCCCTTTCTTTGGGCTTTCTTTGGGCTGTCTTTCCCCTTTCTTTGGGCTTTCTTTGGGCTTTCTTGCCCCTTTCTTTGGGCTTTCTTTGGGCTTTCTTTGGGCTTTCTTTCCCCTTTCTTTGGGCTTTCTTTCCCCTTTCTTTGGGCTTTCTTTGGGCTTTCTTTGGGCTTTCTTTGGGCTTTCTTTGGGCTTTCTTTCCCCTTTCTTTGGGCTTTCTTTCCCCTTTCTTTAGGCTTTCTTTGGGCATTCTTTCCCCTTTCTTTGGGTTTTCTTTGGGCTTTCTTTGGGCTTTATTTCCCCTTTCTTTGGGTTTTCTTTCCCGTTTCTTTGGGCTTTCTTTGGGCTGTCTTTCCCCTTTCTTTGGGCTTTCTTAGGGCTTTCTTTCCCCTTTCTTTGGGCTTTGTTTCCCCTTTCTTTGGGCTTTCTTTGGGCTTTCTTTGCCCTTTCTTTGGGCTTTCTTTGGGCTTTCTTTCCCCTTTCTTTGGGCTTTCTTTCCCCTTTCTTTGGCCTTTCTTTGGGCTTTCTTTCCCCTTTCTTTGGGCTTTCTTTCCCCTTTCTTTGGGCTTTCTTTGGGCTTTCTTTGGGCTTTCTTTCCCTTTTCTTTCCACTTTCTTTGGGCTTTCTTTGGGCTTTCTTTCGGATTTCTTTCCCCTTTCTTTGGGCTTTCTTTGGGCTTTCTTTCCCCTTTCTTTGGGCTTTCTTTCCCCTTTCTTTGGGCTTTCTTTGGGCTTTCTTTGGGCTTTCTTTGGACTTTCTTTGGGCTTTCTTTGGGCTTTCATTCCCCTTTCTTTGGGCTTTCTTTGGGCATTCTTTCCCCTTTCTTTGGGCTTTCTTTGGGCTTTCTTTGGGCTTTCTTTCCCCTTTCTTTGGGCTTTCTGTCCCCTTTCTTTGGGCTTTCTTTCCCTTTTCTTTGGGCTTTCTTTCCCCTTTCCTTGGGCTTTCTTTGGGCTTTCTTTCCCCTTTCTTTGGGCTTTCTTTCCCCTTTCTTTGGGCTTTCTTTCCCCTGTCTTTGGGCTTTGTTTGCCCTTTCTTTGGGCTTTCTTTCCCCTTTCTTTGGGCTTTCTTTGCGCTTTCTTTCCCCTTTCTTTGGGCTTTCTTTGGGCTTTCTTTGGGCTTTCTTTCCGCTTTCTTTGGGCTTTCTTTGGGCTTTCTTTCCCTTTTCTTTGGGCTTTCTTTCCCCTTTCCTTGGGCTTTCTTTGGGCTTTCTTTCCCCTTTCTTTGGGCTGTCTTTCCCCTTTCTTTGGGCTTTCTTTCCCCTTTTTTTGGGCTTTCTTTCCCCTTTCTTTGGGCTTTCTTTCCCCTTTCTTTGGGCTTTCTTTGGGCTTTCTTTCCCCTTTCTTTGGGCTTTCTTTCCCCTTCCTTTGGGCTTTCTTTGGGCTTTCTTTGGGCTTTCTTTGGACTTTCTTTGGGCTTTCTTTGGGCTTTCTTTCCCCTTTCTTTGGGCTTTCTTTGGGCATTCTTTCCCCTTGCTTTGGTGCTTTCTTTGGGCTTTCTTTCCCCTTTCTTTGGGCTTTCTTTGGGCTTTCTTTCCCCTTTCTTTGGGCTTTCTGTCCCCTTTCTTTGGGCTTTCTTTCTCCTTTCTTTGGGCTTTCTTTGGGCTTTCTTTCCCCTTTCTTTGGGCTTTCTTTCCCCTTTCTTTGGGCTTTCTTTCCCCTTTCTTTGGGCTTTGTTTCCCCTTCCTTTGGGCTTTCTTTGCGCTTTCTTTCCCCTTTCTTTGGGCTTTCTTTGGGCTTTGTTTGGGCTTTCTTTCCGCTTTCTTTGGGCTTTCTTTGGGCTTTCTTTCCCTTTTCTTTGGGCTTTCTTTCCCCTTTCCTTGGGCTTTCTTTGGGCTTTCTTTCCCCTTTCTTTGGGTTTTCTTTCCCCTTTCTTTGGGCTGTCTTTCCCCTTTCTTTGGGCTTTCTTTCCCCTTTCTTTGGGCTTTCTTTCCCCTTTCTTTGGCCTTTCTTTGGGCTTTCTTTCCCCTTTCTTTGGGCTTTCTTTCCCCTTTCTTTGGGCTTTCTTTGGGCTTTCTTTGGGCTTTCTTTCCCTTTTCTTTCCACTTTCTTTGGGCTTTCTTTGGGCTTTCTTTCGGCTTTCTTTCCCCTTTCTTTGGGCTTTCTTTGGGCTTTCTTTCCCCTTTCTTTGGGCTTTCTTTCCCCTTTCTTTGGGCTTTCTTTGGGCTTTTTTTGGGCTTTCTTTTGACTTTCTTTGGGCTTTCTTTGGGCTTTCATTCCCCTGTCTTTGTGCTTTCTTTGGGCATTCTTTCCCCTTTCTTTGGGCTTTCTTTGTGCTTTCTTTCCCCTTTCTTTGGGCTTTCTTTCCCCTTTCTTTGGGCTTTCTGTCCCCTTTCTTTGGGCTTTCTTTCTCCTTTCTTTGGGCTTTCTTTGGTCTTTCTTTCCCCTTTCTTTGGGCTTTCTTTCCCCTTTCTTTGGGCTTTCTTTCCCCTTTCTTTGGGCTTTCTTTGCGCTTTCTTTCCCCTTTCTTTGGGCTTTCTTTGGGCTTTCTTTGGGCTTTCTTTCCGCTTTCTTTGGGCTTTCTTTGGGCTTTCTTTCCCTTTTCTTTGGGCTTTCTTTCCCCTTTCCTTGGGCTTTCTTTGGGCTTTCTTTCCCCTTTCTTTGGGTTTTCTTTCCCCTTTCTTTTGGCTGTCTTTCCCCTTTCTTTGGGCTTTCTTTCCCCTTTCTTTGGGCTTTCTTTCCCTTTTCTTTGGGCTTTCTTTGGGCTTTCTTTGGGCTTTCTCTGGGCTTTCTTTCCCCTTTTTTTGGGCTTTCTTTCCCCTTTCTTTGGGCTTTCTTTCCCCTTTCTTTGGGCTTTCTTTCCCCTTTCTTTGGGCTTTCTTTCCCCTTTCTTTGGGCTTTCTTTCCCCTTTCATTGGGCTTTCTTTGAGCTTTCTTTCCCCTTTCTTTGGGCTTTCTTTCCCCTTTCTATGGGCTTTCTTTCCCCTTTCTTTGGGCTTTCTTTCCCCTTTCTTTGGGCTTTCTTTCCCCTTCTTTGGGCTTTCTTTCCCCTTTCCTTGGGCTTTCTTTGGGCTTTCTTTCCCCTTTCTTTGGGTTTTCTTTCCCCTTTCTTTGGGCTGTCTTTCCCCTTTCTTTGGGCTTTCTTTCCCCTTTCTTTGGGCTTTCTTTCCCTTTTCTTTTGGCTTTCTTTGGGCTTTCTTTGGGCTTTCTTTGGGCTTTCTCTGGGCTTTCTTTCCCCTTTCTTTGGGCTTTCTTTCCCCTTTCTTTGGGCTTTCTTTCCCCTTTCTTTGGGCTTTCTTTGGGCTTTCTTTGGGCTTTCTTTCCCCTTTCTTTTGGCTTTCTTTCCCCTTTCTTTGGGCTTTCTTTCCCCTTTCTTTGGGCTTTGTTTCCCCTTTCTTTGGGCTTTCTTTCCCCTTTCTTTGGGCTTTCTTTGGGCTTTCTTTGGGCTTTCTTTGGGCTTTCTTTGGGCTTTCTTTCCCTTTTCTTTGGGCTTTCTTTCCCCTTTCCTTGGGCTTTCTTTGGGCTTTCTTTCCCCTTTCTTTGGGTTTTCTTTCCCCTTTCTTTGGGCTGTCTTTCCCCTTTCTTTGGGCTTTCTTTCCCCTTTCTTTGGGCTTTCTTTCCCTTTTCTTTGGGCTTTCTTTGGGCTTTCTTTGGGCTTTCTTTTGACTTTCTCTGGGCTTTCTTTCCCCTTTTTTTGGGCTTTCTTTCCCCTTTCTTTGGGCTTTCTTTCCCCTTTCTTTGGGCTTTCTTTCCCCTTTCTTTGGGCTTTCTTTCCCCATTCTTTCGGCTTTCTTTCCCCTTTCATTGGGGTTTCTTTGAGCTTTCTTTCCCCTTTCTTTGGGCTTTCTTTCCCCTTTCTATGGGCTTTCTTTCCCCTTTCTTTGGGCTTTCTTTCCCCTTTCTTTGGGCTTTCTTTCCCATTTCTTTTTGCTTTCTTTCCCCTTTCTTTGGTATTTCTTTGCGTTTCTTTCCCCTTTCTTTGGGCTTTCTTTCCCCTTTCTTTCCCCTTTCTTTGGGCTTTCTTTCCCCTTTCTTTCCCCTTTCTTTGGGCTTTGTTTCCCCTTTCTTTGGGCTTTCTTTCCCCTTTTTTTGGGCTTTCTTTGGGCTTTCTTTCCCCTTTCTTTGGGCTTTCTTTCCCCTTTCTTTCCCCTTTCTTTGGGGTTTCTTTGGGCTTTCTTTCCCCTTTCTTTGGGCTTTCTTTGGGCTTTCTTTCCCCTTTCTTTCCACTTTCTTTGGGCTTTCTTTGGGCTTTCTTTGGGCTTTCTTTCCCCTTTCTTTGAGCTTTCTTTCCCCCTTCTTTGGGGTTTCTTTCTCCTTTCTTTGGGCTTTCTTTCCCCTTTCTGTGGGCTTTCTTTGGGCTTTCTTTGGGCTTTCTTTGGGCTTTCTTTCCCCTTTCTTTGGGCTTTCTTTGGGCTGTCTTTCCCCTTTCTTTGGGCTTTCTTTGGGCTTTCTTGCCCCTTTCTTTGGGCTTTCTTTGGGCTTTCTTTGGGCTTTCTTTCCCCTTTCTTTGGGCTTTCTTTGGGCTTTCTTTGGGCTTTCTTTGGGCTTTCTTTCCCCTTTCTTTGGGCTTTCTTTCCCCTTTCTTTGGGCTTTCTTTCCCCTTTCTTTGGGCTTTCTTTCCCCTTTCTTTGGGCTTTCTTTGCGCTTTCTTTCCCCTTTCTTTGGGCTTTCTTTGGGCTTTCTTTGGGCTTTCTTTCCGCTTTCTTTGGGCTTTCTTTGGGCTTTCTTTCCCTTTTCTTTGGGCTTTCTTTCCCCTTTCCTTGGGCTTTCTTTGGGCTTTCTTTCCCCTTTCTTTGGGTTTTCTTTCCCCTTTCTTTGGGCTGTCTTTCCCCTTTCTTTGGGCTTTCTTTCCCCTTTCTTTGGGCTTTCTTTCCCTTTTCTTTGGGCTTTCTTTGGGCTTTCTTTGGGCTTTCTCTGGGCTTTCTTTCCCCTTTTTTTGGGCTTTCTTTCCCCTTTCTTTGGGCTTTCTTTCCCCTTTCTTTGGGCTTTCTTTCCCCTTTCTTTGGGCTTTCTTTCCCCTTTCTTTGGGCTTTCTTTCCCCTTTCATTGGGCTTTCTTTGAGCTTTCTTTCCCCTTTCTTTGGGCTTTCTTTCCCCTTTCTATGGGCTTTCTTTCCCCTTTCTTTGGGCTTTCTTTCCCCTTCTTTGGGCTTTCTTTCCCTTTTCCTTGGGCTTTCTTTGGGCTCTCTTTCCCCTTTCTTTGGGTTTTCTTTCCCCTTTCTTTGGGCTGTCTTTCCCCTTTCTTTGGGCTTTCTTTCCCCTTTCTTTGGGCTTTCTTTCCCTTTTCTTTGGGCTTTCTTTGGGCTTTCTTTGGGCTTTCTTTGGGCTTTCTCTGGGCTTTCTTTCCCCTTTCTTTGGGCTTTCTTTCCCCTTTCTTTGGGCTTTCTTTCCCCTTTCTTTGGGCTTTCTTTGGGCTTTCTTTGGGCTTTCTTTCCCCTTTCTTTTGGCTTTCTTTCCCCTTTCTTTGGGCTTTCTTTCCCCTTTCTTTGGGCTTTGTTTCCCCTTTCTTTGGGCTTTCTTTCCCCTTTCTTTGGGCTTTCTTTGCGCTTTCTTTCCCCTTTCTTTGGGCTTTCTTTGGGCTTTCTTTGGGCTTTCTTTGGGCTTTCTTTGGGCTTTCTTTCCCTTTTCTTTGGGCTTTCTTTCCCCTTTCCTTGGGCTTTCTTTGGGCTTTCTTTCCCCTTTCTTTGGGTTTTCTTTCCCCTTTCTTTGGGCTGTCTTTCCCCTTTCTTTGGGCTTTCTTTCCCCTTTCTTTGGGCTTTCTTTCCCTTTTCTTTGGGCTTTCTTTGGGCTTTCTTTGGGCTTTCTTTTGACTTTCTCTGGGCTTTCTTTCCCCTTTTTTTGGGCTTTCTTTCCCCTTTCTTTGGGCTTTCTTTCCCCTTTCTTTGGGCTTTCTTTCCCCTTTCTTTGGGCTTTCTTTCCCCATTCTTTCGGCTTTCTTTCCCCTTTCATTGGGGTTTCTTTGAGCTTTCTTTCCCCTTTGTTTGGGCTTTCTTTCCCCTTTCTATGGGCTTTCTTTCCCCTTTCTTTGGGCTTTCTTTGCCCTTTCTTTGGGCTTTCTTTCCCATTTCTTTTTGCTTTCTTTCCCCTTTCTTTGGTATTTCTTTGCGTTTCTTTCCCCTTTCTTTGGGCTTTCTTTCCCCTTTCTTTCCCCTTTCTTTGGGCTTTCTTTCCCCTTTCTTTCCCCTTTCTTTGGGCTTTGTTTCCCCTTTCTTTGGGCTTTCTTTCCCCTTTTTTTGGGCTTTCTTTAGGCTTTCTTTCCCCTTTCTTTGGGCTTTCTTTCCCCTTTCTTTCCCCTTTCTTTGGGGTTTCTTTGGGCTTTCTTTCCCCTTTCTTTGGGCTTTCTTTGGGCTTTCTTTCCCCTTTCTTTCCACTTTCTTTGGGCTTTCTTTGGGCTTTCTTTGGGCTTTCTTTCCCCTTTCTTTGAGCTTTCTTTCCCCCTTCTTTGGGGTTTCTTTCTCCTTTCTTTGGGCTTTCTTTCCCCCTTCTGTGGGCTTTCTTTGGGCTTTCTTTTGGATTTCTTTGGGCTTTCTTTCCCCTTTCTTTGGGCTTTCTTTGGGCTGTCTTTCCCCTTTCTTTGGGCTTTCTTTGGGCTTTCTTGCCCCTTTCTTTGGGCTTTCTTTGGGCTTTCTTTGGGCTTTCTTTCCCCTTTCTTTGGGCTTTCTTTGGGCTTTCTTTGGGCTTTCTTTGGGCTTTCTTTCCCCTTTCTTTGGGCTTTCTTTCCCCTTTCTTTAGGCTTTCTTTGGGCATTCTTTCCCCTTTCTTTGGGTTTTCTTTGGGCTTTCTTTGGGCTTTATTTCCCCTTTCTTTGGGTTTTCTTTCCCATTTCTTTGGGCTTTCTTTGGGCTGTCTTTCCCCTTTCTTTGGGCTTTCTTAGGGCTTTCTTTCCCCTTTCTTTGGGCTTTGTTTCCCCTTTCTTTGGGCTTTCTTTGGGCTTTCTTTCCCCTTTCTTTGGGCTTTCTTTGGGCTTTCTTTCCCCTTTCTTTGGGCTTTCTTTCCCCTTTCTTTGGCCTTTCTTTGGGCTTTCTTTCCCCTTTCTTTGGGCTTTCTTTCCCCTTTCTTTGGGCTTTCTTTGGGCTTTCTTTGGGCTTTCTTTCCCTTTTCTTTCCACTTTCTTTGGGCTTTCTTTGGGCTTTCTTTCGGCTTTCTTTCCCCTTTCTTTGGGCTTTCTTTGGGCTTTCTTTCCCCTTTCTTTGGGCTTTCTTTCCCCTTTCTTTGGGCTTTCTTTGGGCTTTCTTTGGGCTTTCTTTGGACTTTCTTTGGGCTTTCTTTGGGCTTTCATTCCCCTTTCTTTGGGCTTTCTTTGGGCATTCTTTCCCCTTTCTTTGGGCTTTCTTTGGGCTTTCTTTGGGCTTTCTTTCCCCTTTCTTTGGGCTTTCTGTCCCCTTTCTTTGGGCTTTCTTTCCCTTTTCTTTGGGCTTTCTTTCCCCTTTCCTTGGGCTTTCTTTGGGCTTTCTTTCCCCTTTCTTTGGGCTTTCTTTCCCCTTTCTTTGGGCTTTCTTTCCCCTTTCTTTGGGCTTTGTTTGCCCTTTCTTTGGGCTTTCTTTCCCCTTTCTTTGGGCTTTCTTTGCGCTTTCTTTCCCCTTTCTTTGGGCTTTCTTTGGGCTTTCTTTGGGCTTTCTTTCCGCTTTCTTTGGGCTTTCTTTGGGCTTTCTTTCCCTTTTCTTTGGGCTTTCTTTCCCCTTTCCTTGGGCTTTCTTTGGGCTTTCTTTCCCCTTTCTTTGGGTTTTCTTTCCCCTCTCTTTGGGCTGTCTTTCCCCTTTCTTTGGGCTTTCTTTCCCCTTTCTTTGGGCTTTCTTTCCCTTTTCTTTGGGCTTTCTTTGGGCTTTCTTTGGGCTTTCTTTGGGCTTTCTCTGGGCTTTCTTTTCCCTTTTTTTGGGCTTTCTTTCCCCTTTCTTTGGGCTTTCTTTCCCCTTTCTTTGGGCTTTCTTTGGGCTTTCTTTGGGCTTTTTTTCCCCTTTCTTTTGGCTTTCTCTCCCCTTTCTTTGGGCTTTCTTTCCCCTTTCTTTGGGCTTTGTTTCCCCTTTCTTTGGGCTTTCTTTCCCCTTTCTTTGGGCTTTCTTTGCGCTTTCTTTCTCCTTTCTTTGGGCTTTCTTTGGGCTTTCTTTGGGCTTTCTTTCCGCTTTCCTTGGGCTTTCTTTGGGCTTTCTTTCCCTTTTCTTTGGGCTTTCTTCCCCTTTCCTTGGGCTTTCTTTGGGCTTTCTTTCCCCTTTCTTTGGGTTTTCTTTCCCCTTTCTTTGGACTGTCTTTCCCCTTTCTTTGGGCTTTCTTTCCCCTTTCTTTGGGCTTTCTTTCCCTTTTCTTTGGGCTTTCTTTGGGATTTCTTTGGGCTTTCTTTGGGCTTTCTCTGGGCTTTCTTTCCCCTTTCTTTGGGCTTTCTTTGGGCTTTCTTTCCCCTTTCTTTCCCCTTTCTTTCCACTTTCTTTGGGCTTTCTTTGGGCTTTCTTTGGGCTTTCTTTCCCCTTTCTTTGGGTTTTCTTTGGGCTTTCTTTCCCCTTTCTTTGGGCTTTCTTTCCCCTTTCTTTGGGCTTTCTTTCCCCTTTCTTTTTGCTTTCTTTCCCCTTTCTTTGGTATTTCTTTGCGCTTTCTTTCCCCTTTCTTTGGGCTTTCTTTCCCCTTTCTTTCCCCTTTCTTTGGGCTTTCTTTGGGCTTTCTTTCCAATTTCTTTCCCCTTTCTTTGGGCTTTCTTTCCCCTTCCTTTCCCCTTTCTTTGGGCTTTGTTTCCCCTTTCTTTGGGCTTTCTTTCCCCTTTCTTTGGGCTTTCTTTGGGCTTTCTTTCCCCTTTCTTTGGGCTTTCTTTCCCCTTTCTTTCCCCTTACTTTCCACTTCCTTTGGGCTTTCTTTGGGCTTTCTTTGGGCTTTCTTTCCCCTTTCTTTGGGCTTTCTTTCCCCCTTCTTTGGGGTTTCTTTCTCCTTTCTTTGGGCTTTCTTTCCCCTTTCTGTGGGCTTTCTTTCCCCTTTCTTTGGGCTTTCCTTGGGCTTTCTTTGGGCTTTCTTTGGGCTTTCTTTCCCCTTTCTTTGGGCTTTCTTTGGGCTTTCTTTGGGCTTTCTTTCCCCTTTCTTTGGGCTTTCTTTCCCCTTTCTTTGGGCTTTCTTTCCCCTTTCTTTGGGCTTTCTTTGGGCTGTCATTCCCCTTTCTTTGGGCTTTCTTTCCCCTTTCTTTGGGCTTTCTTTGGGCTGTCATTCCCCTTTCTTTGGGCTTTCTTTCCCCTTTCTTTGGGCTTTCTTTGGGCTTTCTTTCGGCTTTCTTTCCCCTTTCTTTGGGCTTTCTTTGGGCTTTCTTTCCCCTTTCTTTGGGCTTTCTTTCCCCTTTCTTTGGGCTTTCTTTGGGCTTTCTTTGGGCTTTCTTTGGACTTTCTTTGGGCTTTCTTTGGGCTTTCATTCCCCTTTCTTTGGGCTTTCTTTGGGCATTCTTTCCCCTTTCTTTGGGCTTTCTTTGGGCTTTCTTTGGGCTTTCTTTGGGCTTTCTTTCCCCTTTCTTTGGGCTTTCTGTCCCCTTTCTTTGGGCTTTCTTTCCCTTTTCTTTGGGCTTTCTTTCCCCTTTCCTTGGGCTTTCTTTGGGCTTTCTTTCCCCTTTCTTTGGGCTTTCTTTCCCCTTTCTTTGGGCTTTCTTTCCCCTTTCTTTGGGCTTTGTTTGCCCTTTCTTTGGGCTTTCTTTCCCCTTTCTTTGGGCTTTCTTTGCGCTTTCTTTCCCCTTTCTTTGGGCTTTCTTTGGGCTTTCTTTGGGCTTTCTTTCCGCTTTCTTTGGGCTTTCTTTGGGCTTTCTTTCCCTTTTCTTTGGGCTTTCTTTCCCCTTTCCTTGGGCTTTCTTTGGGCTTTCTTTCCCCTTTCTTTGGGTTTTCTTTCCCCTTTCTTTGGGCTGTCTTTCCCCTTTCTTTGGGCTTTCTTTCCCCTTTCTTTGGGCTTTCTTTCCCTTTTCTTTGGGCTTTCTTTGGGCTTTCTTTGGGCTTTCTTTGGGCTTTCTCTGGGCTTTCTTTTCCCTTTTTTTGGGCTTTCTTTCCCCTTTCTTTGGGCTTTCTTTGGGCTTTCTTTGGGCTTTTTTTCCCCTTTCTTTTGGCTTTCTCTCCCCTTTCTTTGGGCTTTCTTTCCCCTTTCTTTGGGCTTTGTTTCCCCTTTCTTTGGGCTTTCTTTCCCCTTTCTTTGGGCTTTCTTTGCGCTTTCTTTCTCCTTTCTTTGGGCTTTAATTGGGCTTTCTTTGGGCTTTCTTTCCGCTTTCCTTGGGCTTTCTTTGGGCTTTCTTTCCCTTTTCTTTGGGCTTTCTTCCCCTTTCCTTAGGCTTTCTTTGGGCTTTCTTTCCCCTTTCTTTGGGTTTTCTTTCCCCTTTCTTTGGACTGTCTTTCCCCTTTCTTTGGGCTTTCTTTCCCCTTTCTTTGGGCTTTCTTTCCCTTTTCTTTGGGCTTTCTTTGGGATTTCTTTGGGCTTTCTTTGGGCTTTCTCTGGGCTTTCTTTCCCCTTTCTTTGGGCTTTCTTTGGGCTTTCTTTCCCCTTTCTTTCCCCTTTCTTTCCACTTTCTTTGGGCTTTCTTTGGGCTTTCTTTGGGCTTTCTTTCCCCTTTCTTTGGGTTTTCTTTGGGCTTTCTTTCCCCTTTCTTTGGGCTTTCTTTCCCCTTTCTTTTTGCTTTCTTTCCCCTTTCTTTGGTATTTCTTTGCGCTTTCTTTCCCCTTTCTTTGGGCTTTCTTTCCCCTTTCTTTCCCCTTTCTTTAGGCTTTCTTTGGGCTTTCTTTCCAATTTCTTTCCCCTTTCTTTGGGCTTTCTTTCCCCTTCCTTTCCCCTTTCTTTGGGCTTTGTTTCCCCTTTCTTTGGGCTTTCTTTCCCCTTTCTTTGGGCTTTCTTTGGGCTTTCTTTCCCCTTTCTTTGGGCTTTCTTTCCCCTTTCTTTCCCCTTACTTTCCACTTCCTTTGGGCTTTCTTTGGGCTTTCTTTGGGCTTTCTTTCCCCTTTCTTTGGGCTTTCCTTGGGCTTTCTTTGGGCTTTCTTTGGGCTTTCTTTCCCCTTTCTTTGGGCTTTCTTTGGGCTTTCTTTCCCCTTTCTTTGGGCTTTCTTTCCCCTTTCTTTGGGCTTTCTTTGGGCTTTCTTTGGGCTTTCTTTGGACTTTCTTTGGGCTTTCTTTGGGCTTTCATTCCCCTTTCTTTGGGCTTTCTTTGGGCATTCTTTCCCCTTTCTTTGGGCTTTCTTTGGGCTTTCTTTGGGCTTTCTTTCCCCTTTCTTTGGGCTTTCTGTCCCCTTTCTTTGGGCTTTCTTTCCCTTTTCTTTGGGCTTTCTTTCCCCTTTCCTTGGGCTTTCTTTGGGCTTTCTTTCCCCTTTCTTTGGGCTTTCTTTCCCCTTTCTTTGGGCTTTCTTTCCCCTTTCTTTGGGCTTTGTTTGCCCTTTCTTTGGGCTTTCTTTCCCCTTTCTTTGGGCTTTCTTTGCGCTTTCTTTCCCCTTTCTTTGGGCTTTCTTTGGGCTTTCTTTGGGCTTTCTTTCCGCTTTCTTTGGGCTTTCTTTGGGCTTTCTTTCCCTTTTCTTTGGGCTTTCTTTCCCCTTTCCTTGGGCTTTCTTTGGGCTTTCTTTCCCCTTTCTTTGGGTTTTCTTTCCCCTTTCTTTGGGCTGTCTTTCCCCTTTCTTTGGGCTTTCTTTCCCCTTTCTTTGGGCTTTCTTTCCCTTTTCTTTGGGCTTTCTTTGGGCTTTCTTTGGGCTTTCTTTGGGCTTTCTCTGGGCTTTCTTTTCCCTTTTTTTGGGCTTTCTTTCCCCTTTCTTTGGGCTTTCTTTCCCCTTTCTTTGGGCTTTCTTTGGGCTTTCTTTGGGCTTTTTTTCCCCTTTCTTTTGGCTTTCTCTCCCCTTTCTTTGGGCTTTCTTTCCCCTTTCTTTGGGCTTTGTTTCCCCTTTCTTTGGGCTTTCTTTCCCCTTTCTTTGGGCTTTCTTTCCCCTTTCTTTGGGCTTTGTTTGCCCTTTCTTTGGGCTTTCTTTCCCCTTTCTTTGGTCTTTCTTTGCGCTTTCTTTCTCCTTTCTTTGGGCTTTCTTTGGGCATTCTTTGGGCTTTCTTTCCGCTTTCCTTGGGCTTTCTTTGGGCTTTCTTTCCCTTTTCTTTGGGCTTTCTTCCCCTTTCCTTGGGCTTTCTTTGGGCTTTCTTTCCCCTTTCTTTGGGTTTTCTTTCCCCTTTCTTTGGACTGTCTTTCCCCTTTCTTTGGGCTTTCTTTCCCCTTTCTTTGGGCTTTCTTTCCCTTTTCTTTGGGCTTTCTTTGGGATTTCTTTGGGCTTTCTTTGGGCTTTCTCTGGGCTTTCTTTCCCCTTTCTTTGGGCTTTCTTTGGGCTTTCTTTGGGCTTTCTTTCCCCTTTCTTTCCACTTTCTTTGGGCTTTCTTTGGGCTTTCTTTGGGCTTTCTTTCCCCTTTCTTTGGGTTTTCTTTGGGCTTTCTTTCCCCTTTCTTTGGGCTTTCTTTCCCCTTTCATTGGGCTTTCTTTGAGCTTTCTTTCCCCTTTCTTTGGGCTTTCTTTCCCCTTTCTTTGGGCTTTCTTTCCCCTTTCTTTGGGCTTTCTTTCCCCTTTCTTTTTGCTTTCTTTCCCCTTTCTTTGGTATTTCTTTGCGCTTTCTTTCCCCTTTCTTTGGGCTTTCTTTCCCCTTTCTTTCCCCTTTCTTTGGGCTTTCTTTGGGCTTTGATTCCAATTTCTTTCCCCTTTCTTTGGGCTTTCTTTCCCCTTTCTTTCCCCTTTCTTTGGGCTTTGTTTCCCCTTTCTTTGGGCTTTCTTTCCCCTTTCTTTGGGCTTTCTTTGGGCTTTCTTTCCCCTTTCTTTGGGCTTTCTTTCCCCCTTCTTTGGGGTTTCTTTCTCCTTTCTTTGGGCTTTCTTTCCCCTTTCTGTGGGCTTTCTTTCCCCTTTCTTTGGGCTTTCCTTGGGCTTTCTTTGGGCTTTCTTTGGGCTTTCTTTCCCCTTTCTTTGGGCTTTCTTTCCCCTTTCTTTGGGCTTTCTTTCCCCTTTCTTTGGGCTTTCTTTCCCCTTTCTTTGGGCTTTCTTTCCCCTTTCTTTGGGCTTTCTTTGGGCTGTCATTCCCCTTTCTTTGGGCTTTCTTTCCCCTTTCTTTGGGCTTTCTTTGGGCTTTCTTTCCCCTTTCTTTAGGCTTTCTTTGGTCTTTCTTTCCCCTTTCTTTGGGTTTTCTTTGGGCTTTCTTTGGGCTTTATTTCCCCTTTCTTTGGGTTTTCTTTCCCGTTTCTTTGGGCTTTCTTTGGGCTGTCTTTCCCCTTTCTTTGGGCTTTCTTTGGGCTTTCTTTCCCCTTTCTTTGGGCTTTCTTTGGGCTTTCTTTCCCCTTTCTTTGGGCTTTCTTTCCCCTTTCTTTGGCCTTTCTTTGGACTTTCTTTCCCCTTTCTTTGGGCTTTCTTTCCCCTTTCTTTGGGCTTTCTTTGGGCTTTCTTTGGGCTTTCTTTGGGCTTTCTTTCCCTTTTCTTTCCACTTTCTTTGGGCTTTCTTTGGGCTTTCTTTCGGCTTTCTTTCCCCTTTCTTTGGGCTTTCTTTGGGCTTTCTTTCCCCTTTCTTTGGGCTTTCTTTCCCCTTTCTTTGGGCTTTCTTTGGGCTTTCTTTGGGCTTTCTTTGGACTTTCTTTGGGCTTTCTTTGGGCTTTCATTCCCCTTTCTTTGGGCTTTCTTTGGGCATTCTTTCCCCTTTCTTTGGGCTTTCCTTGGGCTTTCTTTCCCCTTTCTTTGGGCTTTCTTTGGGCTTTCTTTCCCCTTTCTTTGGGCTTTCTGTCCCCTTTCTTTGGGCTTTCTTTCCCCTTTCTTTGGGCTTTATTTGGGCTTTCTTTCCCCTTTCTTTAGGCTTTCTTTGGTCTTTCTTTCCCCTTTCTTTGGGTTTTCTTTGGGCTTTCTTTGGGCTTTATTTCCCCTTTCTTTGGGTTTTCTTTCCCGTTTCTTTGGGCTTTCTTTGGGCTGTCTTTCCCCTTTCTTTGGGCTTTCTTTGGGCTTTCTTTCCCCTTTCTTTGGGCTTTCTTTGGGCTTTCTTTCCCCTTTCTTTGGGCTTTCTTTCCCCTTTCTTTGGCCTTTCTTTGGGCTTTCTTTCCCCTTTCTTTGGGCTTTCTTTCCCCTTTCTTTGGGCTTTCTTTGGGCTTTCTTTGGGCTTTCTTTCCCTTTTCTTTCCACTTTCTTTGGGCTTTCTTTGGGCTTTCTTTCGGCTTTCTTTCCCCTTTCTTTGGGCTTTCTTTGGGCTTTCTTTCCCCTTCTTTGGGCTTTCTTTCCCCTTTCTTTGGGCTTTCTTTGGGCTTTCTTTGGGCTTTCTTTGGACTTTCTTTGGGCTTTCTTTGGGCTTTCATTCCCCTTTCTTTGGGCTTTCTTTGGGCTGTCTTTCCCCTTTCTTTGGGCTTTCTTTGGGCTTTCTTTCCCCTTTCTTTGGGCTTTCTTTGGGCTTTCTTTCCCCTTTCTTTGGGCTTTCTTTCCCCTTTCTTTGGCCTTTCTTTGGGCTGTCTTTCCCCTTTCTTTGGGCTTTCTTTCCCCTTTCTTTGGGCTTTCTTTCCCTTTTCTTTGGGCTTTCTTTGGGCTTTCTTTGGGCTTTCTTTGGGCTTTCTCTGGGCTTTCTTTTCCCTTTTTTTGGGCTTTCTTTCCCCTTTCTTTGGGCTTTCTTTCCCCTTTCTTTGGGCTTTCTTTGGGCTTTCTTTGGGCTTTTTTTCCCCTTTCTTTTGGCTTTCTCTCCCCTTTCTTTGGGCTTTCTTTCCCCTTTCTTTGGGCTTTGTTTCCCCTTTCTTTGGGCTTTCTTTCCCCTTTCTTTGGGCTTTCTTTGCGCTTTCTTTCTCCTTTCTTTGGGCTTTCTTTGGGCATTCTTTGGGCTTTCTTTCCGCTTTCCTTGGGCTTTCTTTGGGCTTTCTTTCCCTTTTCTTTGGGCTTTCTTCCCCTTTCCTTGGGCTTTCTTTGGGCTTTCTTTCCCCTTTCTTTGGGTTTTCTTTCCCCTTTCTTTGGACTGTCTTTCCCCTTTCTTTGGGCTTTCTTTCCCCTTTCTTTGGGCTTTCTTTCCCTTTTCTTTGGGCTTTCTTTGGGATTTCTTTGGGCTTTCTTTGGGCTTTCTCTGGGCTTTCTTTCCCCTTTCTTTGGGCTTTCTTTGGGCTTTCTTTGGGCTTTCTTTCCCCTTTCTTTCCACTTTCTTTGGGCTTTCTTTGGGCTTTCTTTGGGCTTTCTTTCCCCTTTCTTTGGGTTTTCTTTGGGCTTTCTTTCCCCTTTCTTTGGGCTTTCTTTCCCCTTTCATTGGGCTTTCTTTGAGCTTTCTTTCCCCTTTCTATGGGCTTTCTTTCCCCTTTCTTTGGGCTTTCTTTCCCCTTTCTTTGGGCTTTCTTTCCCCTTTCTTTTTGCTTTCTTTCCCCTTTCTTTGGTATTTCTTTGCGCTTTCTTTCCCCTTTCTTTGGGCTTTCTTTCCCCTTTCTTTCCCCTTTCTTTGGGCTTTCTTTGGGCTTTCTTTCCAATTTCTTTCCCCTTTCTTTGGGCTTTCTTTCCCCTTTCTTTCCCCTTTCTTTGGGCTTTGTTTCCCCTTTCTTTGGGCTTTCTTTCCCCTTTCTTTGGGCTTTCTTTGGGCTTTCTTTCCCCTTTCTTTGGGCTTTCTTTCCCCTTTCTTTCCCCTTACTTTCCACTTTCTTTGGGCTTTCTTTGGGCTTTCTTTGGGCTTTCTTTCCCCTTTCTTTGGGCTTTCTTTCCCCCTTCTTTGGGGTTTCTTTCTCCTTTCTTTGGGCTTTCTTTCCCCTTTCTGTGGGCTTTCTTTCCCCTTTCTTTGGGCTTTCCTTGGGCTTTCTTTGGGCTTTCTTTGGGCTTTCTTTCCCCTTTCTTTGGGCTTTCTTTCCCCTTTCTTTGGGCTTTCTTTCCCCTTTCTTTGGGCTTTCTTTCCCCTTTCTTTGGGCTTTCTTTCCCCTTTCTTTGGGCTTTCTTTGGGCTGTCATTCCCCTTTCTTTGGGCTTTCTTTCCCCTTTCTTTGGGCTTTCTTTGGGCTTTCTTTCCCCTTTCTTTAGGCTTTCTTTGGTCTTTCTTTCCCCTTTCTTTGGGTTTTCTTTGGGCTTTCTTTGGGCTTTATTTCCCCTTTCTTTGGGTTTTCTTTCCCGTTTCTTTGGGCTTTCTTTGGGCTGTCTTTCCCCTTTCTTTGGGCTTTCTTTGGGCTTTCTTTCCCCTTTCTTTGGGATTTCATTGGGCTTTCTTTCCCCTTTCTTTGGGCTTTCTTTCCCCTTTCTTTGGCCTTTCTTTGGGCTTTCTTTCCCCTTTCTTTGGGCTTTCTTTCCCCTTTCTTTGGGCTTTCTTTGGGCTTTCTTTGGGCTTTCTTTGGGCTTTCTTTCCCTTTTCTTTCCACTTTCTTTGGGCTTTCTTTGGGCTTTCTTTCGGCTTTCTTTCCCCTTTCTTTGGGCTTTCTTTGGGCTTTCTTTCCCCTTTCTTTGGGCTTTCTTTCCCCTTTCTTTGGGCTTTCTTTGGGCTTTCTTTGGGCTTTCTTTGGACTTTCTTTGGGCTTTCTTTGGGCTTTCATTCCCCTTTCTTTGGGCTTTCTTTGGGCATTCTTTCCCCTTTCTTTGGGCTTTCCTTGGGCTTTCTTTCCCCTTTCTTTGGGCTTTCTTTGGGCTTTCTTTCCCCTTTCTTTGGGCTTTCTGTCCCCTTTCTTTGGGCTTTCTTTCCCCTTTCTTTGGGCTTTCTTTGGGCTTTCTTTCCCCTTTCTTTGGGCTTTCTTTCCCCTTTCTTTGGGCTTTCTTTCCCCTTTCTTTGGGCTTTGTTTCCCCTTTCTTTGGGCTTTCTTTCCCCTTTCTTTGGGCTTTATTTGCGCTTTCTTTCCCCTTTCTTTGGGCTTTCTTTGGGCTTTCTTTCCGCTTTCTTTGGGCTTTCTTTGGTCTTTCTTTCCCTTTTTTTTGGGCTTTCTTTCCCCTTTCCTTGGGCTTTCTTTGGGCTTTCTTTCCCCTTTCTTTGGGTTTTCTTTCCCCTTTCTTTGGGCTGTCTTTCCCCTTTCTTTGTGCTTTCTTTGGGGTTTCTTTGGGCTTTCTTTGGGCTTTCTCTGGGCTTTCTTTCCCCTTTCTTTGGGCTTTCTTTCCCCTTTCTTTGGGCTTTCTTTCCCCTTTCTTTGGGCTTTCTTTGGGCTTTCTTTGGGCTTTTTTTCCCCTTTCTTTTGGCTTTCTCTCCCCTTTCTTTGGGCTTTCTTTCCCCTTTCTTTGGGCTTTGTTTCCCCTTTCTTTGGGCTTTCTTTCCCCTTTCTTTGGGCTTTCTTTGCGCTTTCTTTCTCTTTTCTTTGGGCTTTCTTTGGGCTTTCTTTGGGCTTTCTTTCCGCTTTCTTTGGGCTTTCTTTGGGCTTTCTTTCCCTTTTCTTTGGGCTTTCTTCCCCTTTCCTTGGGCTTTCTTTGGGCTTTCTTTCCCCTTTCTTTGGGTTTTCTTTCCCCATTCTTTGGACTGTCTTTCCCCTTTCTTTGGGCTTTCTTTCCCCTTTCTTTGGGCTTTCTTTCCCTTTTCTTTGGGCTTTCTTTGGGCTTTCTTTGGGCTTTCTTTGGGCTTTCTCTGGGCTTTATTTCCCCTTTCTTTGGGCTTTCTTTGGGATTTCTTTGGGCTTTCTTTCCCCTTTCTTTCCACTTTCTTTGGGCTTTCTTTGGGCTTTCTTTGGGCTTTCTTTCCCCTTTCTTTGGGTTTTCTTTGGGCTTTCTTTCCCCTTTCTTTGGGCTTTCTTTCCCCTTTCATTGGGCTTTCTTTGAGCTTTCTTTCCCCTTTCTTTGGGCTTTCTTTCCCCTTTCTTTGGGCTTTCTTTCCCCTTTCTTTGGGCTTTCTTTCCCCTTTCTTTTTGCTTTCTTTCCCCTTTCTTTGGTATTTCTTTGCGCTTTCTTTCCCCTTTCTTTGGGCTTTCTTTCCCCTTTCTTTCCCCTTTCTTTGGGCTTTCTTTGGGCTTTCTTTCCAATTTCTTTCCCCTTTCTTTGGGCTTTCTTTCCCCTTTCTTTCCCCTTTCTTTCCCCTTTCTTTGGGCTTTGTTTCCCCTTTCTTTGGGCTTTCTTTCCCCTTTCTTTGGGATTTCTTTCCCCTTTCTTTCCCCTTACTTTCCACTTTCTTTGGGCTTTCTTTGGGCTTTCTTTGGGCTTTCTTTCCCCTTTCTTTGGGCTTTCTTTCCCCCTTCTTTGGGGTTTCTTTCTCCTTTCTTTGGGCTTTCTTTCCGCCTTTCTGTGGGCTTTCTTTCCCCTTTCTTTGGGCTTTCCTTGGGCTTTCTTTGGGTTTTCTTTGGGCTTTCTTTCCCCTTTCTTTGGGCTTTCTTTGGGCTTTCTTTGGGCATTCTTTCCCCTTTCTTTGGGCTTTCTTTCCCCCTTCTTTGGGCTTTCTTTCCCCTTTCTTTGGGCTTTCTTTGGGCTGTCATTCCCCTTTCTTTGGGCTTTCTTTCCCCTTTCTTTGGGCTTTCTTTGGGCTTTCTTTCCCCTTTCTTTGGGCTTTGTTTCCCCTTTCTTTGGGCTTTCTTTGGGCTTTCTTTCCCCTTTCCTTGGGCTTTCTTTCGGCTTTCTTTCCCCTTTCTTTGGGCTTTGTTTCCCCTTTCTTTGGGCTTTCTTTAGGCTTTCTTTAGGCTTTCTTTGGGCTTTCTTTCCTCTTTCCTTGGGCTTTCTTTGGGCTTTCTTTCCCTTTTCTTTGGGCTTTCTTTCCCCTTTCTTTGGGCTTTCTTTGGGCTTTCTTTCCCCTTTCTTTGGGCTTTCTTTCCCATTTCTTTGGGCTGTCTTTCCCCTTTCTTTGGGCTTTCCTTCCCTTTTCTTTGGACTTTCTTTGGGCTTTCTTTGTGCTTTCTTTGGGCTCTCTCTGGGCTTTCTTTCCCCTTTCTTTGGGCTTTCTTTGGGCTTTCTTTGGGCTTTCTTTCCCCTTTCTTTGGGCTTTCTTTGGGCTTTCTTTCCCCTTTCTTTGGGCTTTCTTTCCCCTTTCTTTGGGCTTTCTTTGGGCTTTCCTTGAGCTTTCTTTCCCCTTTCTTTGGGCTTACTTTGGGCTTTCTTTCCCCTTTCTTTGGGCTCTCTTTGGGCTTTCTTTCCCCTTACTTTGGGCTTTCTATCCCCTTTCTTTGGGCTTTCTTTCCCCTTTCTTTGGGCTTTCTTTGGGCTTTCTTTCCCCTTTCTTTGGGCTTTCTTTCCCCTTTCTTTGGGCTTTCTTTCCCCTTTCTTTGGGCTTTGTTTCCCCTTTCTTTGGGCTTTCTTTCCCCTTTCTTTGGGCTTTCTTTGCTCTTTCTTTCCCCTTTCTTTTGGCTTTCTTTGGGCTTTCTTTGGGCTTTCTTTCCCCTTTCTTTCCACTTTCTTTGGGCTTTCTTTCCCTTTTCTTTGGGCTTTCTTTCCCCTTTCTTTGGGCTTTCTTTGGGCTTTCTTTCCCCTTTCTTTGGGCTTTCTTTCCCCTTTCTTTGGGCTTTCTTTCTCTTTTCTTTGGGCTTTCTTTGGGCTTTCTTTGGGCTTTCTTTGGGCTTTCTCTGGGCTTTCTTTCCCCTTTCTTTGGGCTTTCTTTCCCCTTTCTTTGGGTTTCTTTCCTCTTTCTTTGGGCTTTCTTTCCCCTTTCTTTGGTATTTCTTTGCGCTTTCTTTCCCCTTTCTTTGGGCTTTCTTTCCCCTTTCTTAGGGCTTTCTTCGGGCTTTCTTTCTACTTTCTTTCCCCTTTCTTTGGGCTTTCTTTCCCCTTTCTTTGGGCTTTCTTTCCCCTTTCTTTCCCGTTTCTTTGGGCTTTTTTTGGGCTTTCTTTCCCCTTTCTTTCCCTTTTCTTTGGGCTTTCTTTCCCCCTTCTTTTGGGGTTTCTTTCTCCTTTCTTTGGGCTTTCTTACCCCTTTCTGTGGGATTTCTTTGGGCTTTCTTTGGGCTTTCTTTCCCCTTTCTTTGGGCTTTCTTTCCCCTTTCTTTGGGCTTTCTTTCCCCTTTCTTTGGGCTTTCTTTGGGCTTTCTTTCCCCTTTCTTTGAGCTTTCTTTGGGCTTTCTTTGGGCTTTCTTTCCCCTTTCTTTGGGCTTTCTTTCCCCTTTCTTTGGGCTTTCTTTGCCCTTTCTTTGGGCATTCTTTCCCCTTTTTTTGGGCTGTCATTCCCCTTTCTTTGGCCTTTCTTTCCCCTTTCTTTGGGCTTTCCTTGGGCTTTCTTTGGGCTTTCTTTGGGCTTTCTTTGGGCTTTCTTTGGGCTTTCTTTGGGCTTTCTTTCCCCTTTCTTTGGGCTTTCTTTCCCCTTTCTTTGGGCTTTCTTTCCCCTTTCTTTGGGCTGTCATTCCCCTTTCTTTGGGCTTTCTTTCCCCTTTCTTTGGGCTTTCTTTCCCCTTTCTTTGGGCTTTCTTTCCCCTTTCTTTGGGCTTTCTTTGCGCTTTCTTTCCCCTTTCTTTGGGCTTTCTTTGGGCTTTCTTCCCCCTTTCTTTGGGCTTTCTTTCCCCTTTCTTTGCGCTTTATTTCCCATTTCTTTGGGCTTTCTTTCCCCTTTCTTTGGGCTTTCTTTGCGCTTTCTTTCTCCTTTCTTTGGGCTTTCTTTGGGCTTTCTTTGGGCTTTCTTTCCGCTTTCTTTGGGCTTTCTTTGGGCTTTCTTTCCCTTTTCTTTGGGCTTTCTTCCCCTTTCCTTGGGCTTTCTTTCCCCTTTCTTTGGGCTTTCTTTCCCCTTTCTTTTTGCTTTCTTTCCCCTTTCTTTGGTATTTCTTTGCGCTTTCTTTCCCCTTTCTTTGGGCTTTCTTTCCCCTTTCTTTCCCCTTTCTTTGGGCTTTCTTTGGGCTTTCTTTCCAATTTCTTTCCCCTTTCTTTGGGCTTTCTTTCCCCTTTCTTTCCCCTTTCTTTCCCCTTTCTTTGGGCTTTGTTTCCCCTTTCTTTGGGCTTTCTTTCCCCTTTCTTTGGGCTTTCTTTCCCCTTTCTTTCCCCTTACTTTCCACTTTCTTTGGGCTTTCTTTGGGCTTTCTTTCCCCTTTCTTTGGGCTTTCTTTCCCCCTTCTTTGGGGTTTCTTTCTCCTTTCTTTGGGCTTTCTTTCCCCTTTCTGTGGGCTTTCTTTCCCCTTTCTTTGGGCTTTCCTTGGGCTTTCTTTGGGCTTTCTTTGGGCTTTCTTTCCCCTTTCTTTGGGCTTTCTTTGGGCTTTCTTTGGGCATTCTTTCCCCTTTCTTTGTGCTTTCTTTCCCCCTTCTTTGGGCTTTCTTTCCCCTTTCTTTGGGCTTTCTTTGGGCTGTCATTCCCCTTTCTTTTGGGCTTTCTTTCCCCTTTCTTTGGGCTTTCTTTGGGCTTTCTTTCCCCTGTCTTTGGGCTTTGTTTCCCCTTTCTTTGGGCTTTCTTTGGGCTTTCTTTCCCCTTTCTTTGGGCTTTCTTTCGGCTTTCTTTCCCCTTTCTTTGGGCTTTGTTTCCCCTTTCTTTGGGCTTTCTTTAGGCTTTCTTTCCCCTTTCTTTGGGCTTTCTTTCCTCTTTCCTTGGGCTTTCTTTGGGCTTTCTTTCCCTTTTCTTTGGGCTTTCTTTCCCCTTTCTTTGGGCTTTCTTTGGGCTTTCTTTCCCCTTTCTTTGGGCTTTCTTTCCCATTTCTTTGGGCTGTCTTTCCCCTTTCTTTGGGCTTTCTTTCCCTTTTCTTTGGACTTTCTTTGGGCTTTCTTTGTGCTTTCTTTGGGCTCTCTCTGGGCTTTCTTTCCCCTTTCTTTGGGCTTTCTTTGGGCTTTCTTTCCCCTTTCTTTGGGCTTTCTTTGGGCTTTCTTTCCCCTTTCTTTGGGCTTTCTTTCCCCTTTCTTTGGGCTTTCTTTGGGCTTTCCTTGAGCTTTCTTTCCCCTTTCTTTGGGCTTACTTTGGGCTTTCTTTCCCCTTTCTTTGGGCTTTCTTTGGGCTTTCTTTCCCCTTACTTTGGGCTTTCTATCCCCTTTCTTTGGGCTTTCTTTCCCCTTTCTTTGGGCTTTCTTTGGGCTTTCTTTCCCCTTTCTTTGGGCTTTCTTTCCCCTTTCTTTGGGCTTTCTTTCCCCTTTCTTTGGGCTTTGTTTCCCCTTTCTTTGGGCTTTCTTTCCCCTTTCTTTGGGCTTTCTTTGCTCTTTCTTTCCCCTTTCTTTGGGCTTTCTTTGGGCTTTCTTTGGGCTTTCTTTCCCCTTTCTTTCCACTTTCTTTGGGCTTTCTTTCCCTTTTCTTTGGGCTTTCTTTCCCCTTTCTTTGGGCTTTCTTTGGGCTTTCTTTCCCCTTTCTTTGGGCTTTCTTTCCCCTTTCTTTGGGCTGTCTTTCCCCTTTCTTTGGGCTTTCTTTCCCCTTTCTTTGGTCTTTCTTTCTCTTTTCTTTGGGCTTTCTTTGGGCTTTCTTTGGGCTTTCTTTGGGCTTTCTCTGGGCTTTCTTTCCCCTTTCTTTGGGCTTTCTTTCCCCTTTCTTTGGGTTTCTTTCCCCTTTCTTTGGGCTTTCTTTCCCCTTTCTTTGGGCTGTCATTCCCCTTTCTTTGGGCTTTCTTTCCCCTTTCTTTGCGCTTTCCTTGGGCTTTCTTTGGGCTTTCTTTGGGCTTTATTTGGGCTTTCTTTGGGCTTTCTTTCCCCTTTCTTTGGGCTTTCTTTCCCCTTTCTTTGGTATTTCTTTGCGCTTTCTTTCCCCTTTCTTTGGGCTTTCTTTGGGCTTTCTTTCCCCTTTCTTAGGGCTTTCTTCGGGCTTTCTTTCTACTTTCTTTCCCCTTTCTTTGGGCTTTCTTTCCCCTTTCTTTGGGCTTTCTTTCCCCTTTCTTTCCTGTTTCCTTGGGCTTTTTTTGGGCTTTCTTTCCCCTTTCTTTCCCTTTTCTTTGGGCTTTCTTTCCCCCTTCTTTTGGGGTTTCTTTCTCCTTTCTTTGGGCTTTCTTACCCCTTTCTGTGGGATTTCTTTGGGCTTTCTTTGGGCTTTCTTTGGGCTTTCTTTCCCCTTTCTTTGGGCTTTATTTCCCCTTTCTTTGGGCTTTCTTTGGGCTTTCTTTGGGCTTTCTTTGGGCTTTCTTTCCCCTTTCTTTGCGCTTTCTTTGGGCTTTCTTTGGGCTTTCTTTCCCCTTTCTTTGGGCTTTCTTTCCCCTTTCTTTGGGCTTTCTTTGCCCTTTCTTTGGGCATTCTTTCCCCTTTTTTTGGGCTGTCATTCCCCTTTCTTTGGCCTTTCTTTCCCCTTTCTTTGGGCTTTCCTTGGGCTTTCTTTGGGCTTTCTTTGGGCTTTCGTTGGGCTTTCTTTGGGCTTTCTTTGGGCTTTCTTTGGGCTTTCTTTGGGCTTTCTTTCCCCTTTCTTTGGGCTTTCTTTCCCCTTTCTTTGGGCTGTCATTCCCCTTTCTTTGGGCTTTCTTTCCCCTTTCTTTGGGCTTTCTTTCCCCTTTCTTTGGGCTTTCTTTCCCCTTTCTTTGTGCTTTCTTTGCGCTTTCTTTCCCCTTTCTTTGGGCTTTCTTTGGGCTTTCTTCCCCCTTTCTTTGGGCTTTCTTTCCCCTTTCTTTGGGCTTTATTTCCCATTTCTTTGGGCTTTCTTTCCCCTTTCTTTGGGCTTTCTTTGCGCTTTCTTTCTCCTTTCTTTGGGCTTTCTTTGGGCTTTCTTTGGGCTTTCTTTCCGCTTTCTTTGGGCTTTCTTTGGGCTTTCTTTCCCTTTTCTTTGGGCTTTCTTCCCCTTTCCTTGGGCTTTCTTTGGGCTTTCTTTCCCCTTTCTTTGGGTTTTCTTTCCCCTTTCTTTGGGCTTTCTTTCCCCCTTCTTTGGGGTTTCTTTCTCCTTTCTTTGGGCTTTCTTTCCCCTTTCTGTGGGCTTTCTTTCCCCTTTCTTTGGGCTTTCCTTGGGCTTTCTTTGGGCTTTCTTTGGGCTTTCTTCCCCCTTTCTTTGGGCTTTCTTTGGGCATTCTTTCCCCTTTCTTTGGGCTTTCTTTCCCCCTTCTTTGAGCTTTCTTTCCCCTTTCTTTGGGCTTTCTTTGGGCTGTCATTCCCCTTTCTTTGGGCTTTCTTTCCCCTTTCTTTGGGCTTTCTTTGGGCTTTCTTTCCCCTTTCTTTGGGCTTTGTTTCCCCTTTCTTTGGGCTTTCTTTGGGCTTTCTTTCCCCTTTCTTTGGGCTTTCTTTCGGCTTTCTTTGGGCTTTCTTTGCGCTTTGTTTCCCCTTTCTTTGGGCTTTCTTTAGGCTTTCTTTGGGCTTTCTTTCCTCTTTCCTTGGGCTTTCTTTGGGCTTTCTTTCCCTTTTCTTTGGGCTTTCTTTCCCCTTTCTTTGGGCTTTCTTTGGGCTTTCTTTCCCCTTTCTTTGGGCTTTCTTTCCCATTTCTTTGGGCTGTCTTTCCCCTTTCTTTGGGCTTTCTTTCCCTTTTCTTTGGACTTTCTTTGGGCTTTCTTTGTGCTTTCTTTGGGCTCTCTCTGGGCTTTCTTTCCCCTTTCTTTGGGCTTTCTTTGGGCTTTCTTTGGGCTTTCTTTCCCCTTTCTTTGGGCTTTCTTTGGGCTTTCTTTCCCCTTTCTTTGGGCTTTCTTTGGGCTTTCCTTGAGCTTTCTTTCCCCTTTCTTTGGGCTTTCTTTGGGCTTTCTTTCCCCTTACTTTGGGCTTTCTATCCCCTTTCTTTGGGCTTTCTTTCCCCTTTCTTTGGGCTTTCTTTGGGCTTTCTTTCCCCTTTCTTTGGGCTTTCTTTCCCCTTTCTTTGGGCTTTCTTTCCCCTTTCTTTGGGCTTTGTTTCCCCTTTCTTTGGGCTTTCTTTCCCCTTTCTTTGGGCTTTCTTTGCTCTTTCTTTCCCCTTTCTTTGGGCTTTCTTTGGGCTTTCTTTCCCCTTTCTTTCCAATTTCTTTGGGCTTTCTTTCCCTTTTCTTTGGGCTTTCTTTCCCCTTTCTTTGGGCTTTCTTTGGGCTTTCTTTCCCCTTTCTTTGGGCTTTCTTTCCCCTTTCTTTGGGCTTTCTTTCTCTTTTCTTTGGGCTTTCTTTGGGCTTTCTTTGGGCTTTCTTTGGGCTTTCTCTGGGCTTTCTTTCCCCTTTCTTTGGGCTTTCTTTCCCCTTTCTTTGGGTTTCTTTCCTCTTTCTTTGGGCTTTCTTTCCCCTTTCTTTGGTATTTCTTTGCGCTTTCTTTCCCCTTTCTTTGGGCTTTCTTTGGGCTTTCTTTCCCCTTTCTTAGGGCTTTCTTCGGGCTTTCTTTCTACTTTCTTTCCCCTTTCTTTGGGCTTTCTTTCCCCTTTCTTTGGGCTTTCTTTCCCCTTTCTTTCCCGTTTCTTTGGGCTTTTTTTGGGCTTTCTTTCCCCTTTCTTTCCCTTTTCTTTGGGCTTTCTTTCCCCCTTCTTTTGGGGTTTCTTTCTCCTTTCTTTGGGCTTTCTTACCCCTTTCTGTGGGATTTCTTTGGGCTTTCTTTGGGCTTTCTTTGGGCTTTCTTTCCCCTTTCTTTGGGCTTTCTTTCCCCTTTCTTTGGGCTTTCTTTCCCCTTTCTTTGGGCTTTCTTTGGGCTTTCTTTCCCCTTTCTTTGAGCTTTCTTTGGGCTTTCTTTGGGCTTTCTTTCCCCTTTCTTTGGGCTTTCTTTCCCCTTTCTTTGGGCTTTCTTTGCCCTTTCTTTGGGCATTCTTTCCCCTTTTTTTGGGCTGTCATTCCCCTTTCTTTTTCCTTTCTTTCCCCTTTCTTTGGGCTTTCCTTGGGCTTTCTTTGGGCTTTCTTTGGGCTTTCTTTGGGCTTTCTTTGGGCTTTCTTTGGGCTTTCTTTCCCCTTTCTTTGGGCTTTCTTTCCCCTTTCTTTGGGCTTTCTTTCCCCTTTCTTTGGGCTGTCATTCCCCTTTCTTTGGGCTTTCTTTCCCCTTTCTTTGGGCTTTCTTTGGGCTTTCTTTGGGCTTTCTTTCCCCTTTCTTTGGGCTTTCTTTGCGCTTTCTTTCCCCTTTCTTTGGGCTTTCTTTGGGCTTTCTTCCCCCTTTCTTTGGGCTTTCTTTCCCCTTTCTTTGCGCTTTATTTCCCATTTCTTTGGGCTTTCTTTCCCCTTTCTTTGGGCTTTCTTTGCGCTTTCTTTCTCCTTTCTTTGAGCTTTCTTTGGGCTTTCTTTGGGCTTTCTTTCCGCTTTCTTTGGGCTTTCTTTGGGCTTTCTTTCCCTTTTCCTTGGGCTTTCTTCCCCTTTCCTTGGGCTTTCTTTCCCCTTTCTTTGGGCTTTCTTTCCCCTTTCTTTTTGCTTTCTTTCCCCTTTCTTTGGTATTTCTTTGCGCTTTCTTTCCCCTTTCTTTGGGCTTTCTTTCCCCTTTCTTTCCCCTTTCTTTGGGCTTTCTTTGGGCTTTCTTTCCAATTTCTTTCCCCTTTCTTTGGGCTTTCTTTTCCCTTTCTTTCCCCTTTCTTTCCCCTTTCTTTGGGCTTTGTTTCTCCTTTCTTTGGGCTTTCTTTCCCCTTTCTTTGGGCTTTCTTTCCCCTTTCTTTCCCCTTACTTTCCACTTTCTTTGGGCTTTCTTTGGGCTTTCTTTGGGCTTTCTTTCCCCTTTCTTTGGGCTTTCTTTCCCCCTTCTTTGGGGTTTCTTTCTCCTTTCTTTGGGCTTTCTTTCCCCTTTCTGTGGGCTTTCTTTCCCCTTTCTTTGGGCTTTCCTTGGGCTTTCTTTGGGCTTTCTTTGGGCTTTCTTTCCCCTTTCTTTGGGCTTTCTTTGGGCTTTCTTTGGGCATTCTTTCCCCTTTCTTTGTGCTTTCTTTCCCCCTTCTTTGGGCTTTCTTTCCCCTTTCTTTGGGCTTTCTTTGGGCTGTCATTCCCCTTTCTTTGGGCTTTCTTTCCCCTTTCTTTGGGCTTTCTTTGGGCTTTCTTTCCCCTGTCTTTGGGCTTTGTTTCCCCTTTCTTGGGGCTTTCTTTGGGCTTTCTTTCCCCTTTCTTTGGGCTTTCTTTCGGCTTTCTTTCCCCTTTCTTTGGGCTTTGTTTCCCCTTTCTTTGGGCTTTCCTTAGGCTTTCTTTAGGCTTTCTTTGGGCTTTCTTTCCTCTTTCCTTGGGCTTTCTTTGGGCTTTCTTTCCCTTTTCTTTGGGCTTTCTTTCCCCTTTCTTTGGGCTTTCTTTGGGCTTTCTTTCCCCTTTCTTTGGGCTTTCTTTCCCATTTCTTTGGGCTGTCTTTCCCCTTTCTTTGGGCTTTCTTTCCCTTTTCTTTGGACTTTCTTTGGGCTTTCTTTGTGCTTTCTTTGGGCTCTCTCTGGGCTTTCTTTCCCCTTTCTTTGGGCTTTCTTTGGGCTTTCTTTGGCTTTCTTTGGGCTTTCTTTCCCCTTTCTTTGGGCTTTCTTTCCCCTTTCTTTGGGCTTTCTTTGGGCTTTCCTTGAGCTTTCTTTCCCCTTTCTTTGGGCTTACTTTGGGCTTTCTTTCCCCTTTCTTTGGGCTTTCTTTGGGCTTTCTTTCCCCTTACTTTGGGCTTTCTATCCCCTTTCTTTGGGCTTTCTTTCCCCTTTCTTTGGGCTTTCTTTGGGCTTTCTTTCCCCTTTCTTTGGGCTTTCTTTCCCCTTTCTTTGGGCTTTCTTTCCCCTTTCTTTGGGCTTTGTTTCCCCTTTCTTTGGGCTTTCTTTCCCCTTTCTTTGGGCTTTCTTTGCTCTTTCTTTCCCCTTTCTTTGGGCTTTCTTTGGGCTTTCTTTGGGCTTTCTTTCCCCTTTCTTTCCACTTTCTTTGGGCTTTCTTTCCCTTTTCTTTGGGCTTTCTTTCCCCTTTCTTTGGGCTTTCTTTGGGCTTTCTTTCCCCTTTCTTTGGGCTTTCTTTCCCCTTTCTTTGGGCTGTCTTTCCCCTTTCTTTGGGCTTTCTTTCCCCTTTCTTTGGTCTTTCTTTCTCTTTTCTTTGGGCTTTCTTTGGGCTTTCTTTGGGCTTTCTTTGGGCTTTCTCTGGGCTTTCTTTCCCCTTTCTTTGGGCTTTCTTTCCCCTTTCTTTGGGTTTCTTTCCCCTTTCTTTGGGCTTTCTTTCCCCTTTCTTTGGGCTGTCATTCCCCTTTCTTTGGGCTTTCTTTCCCCTTTCTTTGCGCTTTCCTTGGGCTTTCTTTGGGCTTTCTTTGGGCTTTATTTGGGCTTTCTTTGGGCTTTCGTTCCCCTTTCTTTGGGCTTTCTTTCCCCTTTCTTTGGTATTTCTTTGCGCTTTCTTTCCCCTTTCTTTGGGCTTTCTTTGGGCTTTCTTTCCCCTTTCTTAGGGCTTTCTTCGGGCTTTCTTTCTACTTTCTTTCCCCTTTCTTTGGGCTTTCTTTCCCCTTTCTTTGGGCTTTCTTTCCCCTTTCTTTCCCGTTTCTTTGGGCTTTTTTTGGGCTTTCTTTCCCCTTTCTTTCCCTTTTCTTTGGGCTTTCTTTCCCCCTTCTTTTGGGGTTTCTTTCTCCTTTCTTTGGGCTTTCTTACCCCTTTCTGTGGGATTTCTTTGGGCTTTCTTTGGGCTTTCTTTCCCCTTTCTTTGGGCTTTATTTCCCCTTTCTTTGGGCTTTCTTTGGGCTTTCTTTGGGCTTTCTTTCCCCTTTCTTTGCGCTTTCTTTGGGCTTTCTTTGGGCTTTCTTTCCCCTTTCTTTGGGCTTTCTTTCCCCTTTCTTTGGGCTTTCTTTGCCCTTTCTTTGGGCATTCTTTCCCCTTTTTTTGGGCTGTCATTCCCCTTTCTTTGGCCTTTCTTTCCCCTTTCTTTGGGCTTTCCTTGGGCTTTCTTTGGGCTTTCTTTGGGCTTTCTTTGGGCTTTCTTTCCTCTTTCTTTCCCCTTTCTTTGGGCTTTCTTTCCCCTTTCTTTGGGCTTTCTTTCCCCTTTCTTTGGGCTGTCATTCCCCTTTCTTTGGGCTTTCTTTCCCCTTTCTTTGGGCTTTCTTTCCCCTTTCTTTGGGCTTTCTTTCCCCTTTCTTTGGGCTTTCTTTGCGCTTTCTTTCCCCTTTCTTTGGGCTTTCTTTGGGCTTTCTTCCCCCTTTCTTTGGGCTTTCTTTCCCCTTTCTTTGGGCTTTATTTCCCATTTCTTTGGGCTTTCTTTCCCCTTTCTTTGGGCTTTCTTTGCGCTTTCTTTCTCCTTTCTTTGGGCTTTCTTTGGGCTTTCTTTGGGCTTTCTTTCCGCTTTCTTTGGGCTTTCTTTGGGCTTTCTTTCCCTTTTCTTTGGGCTTTCTTCCCCTTTCCTTGGGCTTTCTTTGGGCTTTCTTTCCCCTTTCTTTGGGTTTTCTTTCCCCTTTCTTTGGACTGTCTTTCCCCATTCTTTGGGCTTTCTTTCCCCTTTCTTTGGGCTTTCTTTCCCTTTTCTTTGGGCTTTCTTTGGGATTTCTTTGGGCTTTCTTTGGGCTTTCTCTGGGCTTTCTTTCCCCTTTCTTTGGGCTTTCTTTGGGCTTTCTTTGGGCTTTCTTTCCCCTTTCTTTCCACTTTCTTTGGGCTTTCTTTGCGCTTTATTTGGGCTTTCTTTCCCCTTTCTTTGGGTTTTCTTTGGGCTTTCTTTCCCCTTTCTTTGGGCTTTCTTTCCCCTTTCTTTGGGCTTTCTTTGAGCTTTCTTTCCCCTTTCTTTGGGCTTTCTTTCCCCTTTCTTTGGTCTTTCTTTCCCCTTTCTTTGGGCTTTCTTTCCCCTTTCTTTTTGCTTTCTTTCCCCTTTGTTTGGTATTTCTTTGCGCTTTCTTTCCCCTTTCTTTGGGCTTTCTTTCCCCTTTCTTTCCCTTTCTTTGGGCTTTCTTTGGGCTTTCTTTTCAATTTCTTTCCCCTTTCTTTGGGCTTTCTTTCCCCTTTCTTTCCCCTTTCTTTGGGCTTTGTTTCCCCTTTCTTTGGGCTTTCTTTCCCCTTTCTTTGGGCTTTCTTTGGGCTTTCTTTCCCCTTTCTTTGGGCTTTCTTTCCCCTTTCTTTCCCCTTACTTTCCACTTTCTTTGGGCTTTCTTTGGGCTTTCTTTGGGCTTTCTTTCCCCTTTCTTTGGGCTTTCTTTCCCCCTTCTTTGGGGTTTCTTTCTCCTTTCTTTGGGCTTTCTTTCCCCTTTCTGTGGGCTTTCTTTCCCCTTTCTTTGGGCTTTCCTTGGGCTTTCTTTGGGCTATCTTTGGGCTTTCTTTCCCCTTTCTTTGGGCTTTCTTTGGGCTTTCTTTGGGCTTTCTTTCCCCTTTCTTTGGGCTTTCTTTCCCCTTTCTTTGGGCTTTCTTTCCCCTTTCTTTGGGCTTTCTTTGGGCTTTCTTTCCCCTTTCTTTAGGCTTTCTTTGGGCTTTCTTTCCCCTTTCTTTGGGTTTTCTTTGGGCTTTCTTTGGGCTTTATTTCCCCTTTCTTTGGGTTTTCTTTCCCGTTTCTTTGGGCTTTCTTTGGGCTGTCTTTCCCCTTTCTTTGGGCTTTCTTTGGGCTTTCTTTCCCCTTTCTTTGGGCTTTCTTTGGGCTTTCTTTCCCCTTTCTTTGGGCTTTCTTTCCCCTTTCTTTGGCCTTTCTTTGGGCTTTCTTTCCCCTTTCTTTGGGCTTTCTTTCCCCTTTCTTTGGGCTTTCTTTGGGCTTTCTTTGGGCTTTCTTTGGGCTTTCTTTCCCTTTTCTTTCCACTTTCTTTGGGCTTTCTTTGGGCTTTCTTTCGGCTTTCTTTCCCCTTTCTTTGGGCTTTCTTTGGGCTTTCTTTCCCCTTTCTTTGGGCTTTCTTTCCCCTTTCTTTGGGCTTTCTTTGGGCTTTCTTTGGACTTTCTTTGGGCTTTCTTTGGGCTTTCATTCCCCTTTCTTTGGGCTTTCTTTGGGCATTCTTTCCCCTTTCTTTGGGCTTTCCTTGGGCTTTCTTTCCCCTTTCTTTGGGCTTTCTTTGGGCTTTCTTTCCCCTTTCTTTGGGCTTTCTGTCCCCTTTCTTTGGGCTTTCTTTCCCCTTTCTTTGGGCTTTCTTTGGGCTTTCTTTCCCCTTTCTTTGGGCTTTCTTTCCCCTTTCTTTGGTATTTCTTTGCGCTTTCTTTTCCCTTTCTTTGGGCTTTCTTTGGGCTTTCTTTCCCCTTTCTTAGGGCTTTCTTCGGGCTTTCTTTCTACTTTCTTTCCCCTTTCTTTGGGCTTTCTTTCCCATTTCTTTGGGCTTTCTTTCCCCTTTCTTTCCCGTTTCTTTGGGCTTTTTTTGGGCTTTCTTTCCCCTTTCTTTCCCTTTTCTTTGGGCTTTCTTTCCCCCTTCTTTTGTGGTTTCTTTCTCCTTTCTTTGGGCTTTCTTACCCCTTTCTGTGGGATTTCTTTGGGCTTTCTTTGGGCTTTCTTTGGGCTTTCTTTCCCCTTTCTTTGGGCTTTATTTCCCCTTTCTTTGGGCTTTCTTTGGGCTTTCTTTGGGCTTTCTTTCCCCTTTCTTTGCGCTTTCTTTGGGCTTTCTTTGGGCTTTCTTTCCCCTTTCTTTGGGCTTTCTTTCCCCTTTCTTTGGGCTTTCTTTGCCCTTTCTTTGGGCATTCTTTCCCCTTTTTTTGGGCTGTCATTCCCCTTTCTTTGGGCTTTCCTTGGGCTTTCTTTGGGCTTTCTTTGGGCTTTCTTTGGGCTTTCTTTGGGCTTTCTTTGGGCTTTCTTTCCCCTTTCTTTGGGCTTTCTTTCCCCTTTCTTTGGGCTTTCTTTCCCCTTTCTTTGGGCTGTCATTCCCCTTTCTTTGGGCTTTCTTTCCCCTTTCTTTGGGCTTTCTTTCCCCTTTCTTTGGGCTTTCTTTCCCCTTTCTTTGGGCTTTCTTTGCGCTTTCTTTCCCCTTTCTTTGGGCTTTCTTTGGGCTTTCTTCCCCCTTTCTTTGGGCTTTCTTTCCCCTTTCTTTGGGCTTTATTTCCCATTTCTTTGGGCTTTCTTTCCCCTTTCTTTGGGCTTTCTTTGCGCTTTCTTTCTCCTTTCTTTGGGCTTTCTTTGGGCTTTCTTTGGGCTTTCTTTCCGCTTTCTTTGGGCTTTCTTTGGGCTTTCTTTCCCTTTTCTTTGGGCTTTCTTCCCCTTTCCTTGGGCTTTCTTTGGGCTTTCTTTCCCCTTTCTTTGGGTTTTCTTTCCCCTTTCTTTGGACTGTCTTTCCCCATTCTTTGGGCTTTCTTTCCCCTTTCTTTGGGCTTTCTTTCCCTTTTCTTTGGGCTTTCTTTGGGATTTCTTTGGGCTTTCTTTGGGCTTTCTCTGGGCTTTCTTTCCCCTTTCTTTGGGCTTTCTTTGGGCTTTCTTTGGGCTTTCTTTCCCCTTTCTTTCCACTTTCTTTGGGCTTTCTTTGGGCTTTCTTTGGGCTTTCTTTCCCCTTTCTTTGGGTTTTCTTTGGGCTTTCTTTCCCCTTTCTTTGGGCTTTCTTTCCCCTTTCTTTGGGCTTTCTTTGAGCTTTCTTTCCCCTTTCTTTGGGCTTTCTTTCCCCTTTCTTTGGTCTTTCTTTCCCCTTTCTTTGGGCTTTCTTTCCCCTTTCTTTTTGCTTTCTTTCCCCTTTGTTTGGTATTTCTTTGCGCTTTCTTTCCCCTTTCTTTGGGCTTTCTTTCCCCTTTCTTTCCCTTTCTTTGGGCTTTCTTTGGGCTTTCTTTTCAATTTCTTTCCCCTTTCTTTGGGCTTTCTTTCCCCTTTCTTTCCCCTTTCTTTGGGCTTTGTTTCCCCTTTCTTTGGGCTTTCTTTCCCCTTTCTTTGGGCTTTCTTTCCCCTTTCTTTCCCCTTACTTTCCACTTTCTTTGGGCTTTCTTTGGGCTTTCTTTGGGCTTTCTTTCCCCTTTCTTTGGGCTTTCTTTCCCCCTTCTTTGGGGTTTCTTTCTCCTTTCTTTGGGCTTTCTTTCCCCTTTCTGTGGGCTTTCTTTCCCCTTTCTTTGGGCTTTCCTTGGGCTTTCTTTGGGCTTTCTTTGGGCTTTCTTTCCCCTTTCTTTGGGCTTTCTTTGGGCTTTCTTTGGGCTTTCTTTCCCCTTTCTTTGGGCTTTCTTTCCCCTTTCTTTGGGCTTTCTTTCCCCTTTCTTTGGGCTTTCTTTGGGCTTTCTTTCCCCTTTCTTTAGGCTTTCTTTGGGCTTTCTTTCCCCTTTCTTTGGGTTTTCTTTGGGCTTTCTTTGGGCTTTATTTCCCCTTTCTTTGGGTTTTCTTTCCCGTTTCTTTGGGCTTTCTTTGGGCTGTCTTTCCCCTTTCTTTGGGCTTTCTTTGGGCTTTCTTTCCCCTTTCTTTGGGCTTTCTTTGGGCTTTCTTTCCCCTTTCTTTGGGCTTTCTTTCCCCTTTCTTTGGCCTTTCTTTGGGCTTTCTTTCCCCTTTCTTTGGGCTTTCTTTCCCCTTTCTTTGGGCTTTCTTTGGGCTTTCTTTGGGCTTTCTTTGGGCTTTCTTTCCCTTTTCTTTCCACTTTCTTTGGGCTTTCTTTGGGCTTTCTTTCGGCTTTCTTTCCCCTTTCTTTGGGCTTTCTTTGGGCTTTCTTTCCCCTTTCTTTGGGCTTTCTTTCCCCTTTCTTTGGGCTTTCTTTGGGCTTTCTTTGGACTTTCTTTGGGCTTTCTTTGGGCTTTCATTCCCCTTTCTTTGGGCTTTCTTTGGGCATTCTTTCCCCTTTCTTTGGGCTTTCCTTGGGCTTTCTTTCCCCTTTCTTTGGGCTTTCTTTGGGCTTTCTTTCCCCTTTCTTTGGGCTTTCTGTCCCCTTTCTTTGGGCTTTCTTTCCCCTTTCTTTGGGCTTTCTTTCCCCTTTCTTTGGGCTTTCTTTCCCCTTTCTTTGGGCTTTGTTTCCCCTTTCTTTAGGCTTTCTTTCCCCTTTCTTTGGGCTTTATTTGCGCTTTCTTTCCCCTTTCTTTGGGCTTTCTTTGGGCTTTCTTTGGGCTTTCTTTCCGCTTTCTTTGGGCTTTCTTTGGGCTTTCTTTCCCTTTTCTTTGGGCTTTCTTTCCCCTTTCCTTGGGCTTTCTTTGGGCTTTCTTTCCCCTTTCTTTGGGTTTTCTTTCCCCTTTCTTTGGGCTGTCTTTCCCCTTTCTTTGGGCTTTCTTTCCCCTTTCTTTGGGCTTTCTTTCCCTTTTCTTTGGGCTTTCTTTGGGCTTTCTTTGGGCTTTCTTTGGGCTTTCTCTGGGCTTTCTTTCCCCTTTTTTTGGGCTTTCTTTCCCCTTTCTTTGGGCTTTCTTTCCCCTTTCTTTGGGCTTTCTTTGGGCTTTCTTTGGGCTTTTTTTCCCCTTTCTTTTGGCTTTCTCTCCCCTTTCTTTGGGCTTTCTTTCCCCTTTCTTTGGGCTTTGTTTCCCCTTTCTTTGGGCTTTCTTTCCCCTTTCTTTGGGACTTTCTTTGCGCTTTCTTTCTCCTTTCTTTGGGCTTTCTTTGGGCTTTCTTTCCGCTTTCTTTGGGCTTTCTTTGGGCTTTCTTTCCCCTTTCTTTGGGCTTTCTTTACCCTTTCTTTGGGTTTTCTTTCCCCATTCTTTGGACTGTCTTTCCCCTTTCTTTGGGCTTTCTTTCCCCTTTCTTTGGTCTTTCTTTCCCTTTTCTTTGGGCTTTCTTTGGGCTTTCTTTGGGCTTTCTTTGGGCTTTCTCTGGGCTTTCTTTCCCCTTTCTTTGGGCTTTCTTTGGGCTTTCTTTGGGCTTTCTTTCCCCTTTCTTTCCACTTTCTTTGGGCTTTCTTTGGGCTTTCTTTCCCCTTTCTACGGGTTTTCTTTGGGCTTTCTTTCCCCTTTCTTTGGGCTTTCTTTCCCTTTTCATTGGGCTTTCTTTGAGCTTTCTTTCCCCTTTCTTTGGGCTTTCTTTCCCCTTTCTTTTGGCTTTCTTTCCCCTTTCTTTGGGCTTTCTTTCCCCTTTCTTTTTGATTTCTTTCCCCTTTCTTTGGTATTTCTTTGCGCTTTCTTTCCCCTTTCTTTGGGCTTTCTTTCCCCTTTCTTTCCCCTTTCTTTGGGCTTTCTTTGGGCTTTCTTTCCAATTTCTTTCCCCTTTCTTTGGGCTTTGTTTCCCCTTTCTTTGGGCTTTCTTTCCCCTTTCTTTGGGCTTTCTTTCCCCTTTCTTTCCCCTTACTTTCCACTTTCTTTGGGCTTTCTTTGGGCTTTCTTTGGGCTTTCTTTCCCCTTTCTTTGGGCTTTCTTTCCCACTTTTTTGGGGTTTCTTTCTCCTTTCTTTGGGCTTTCTTTCCCCTTTCTGTGGGCTTTCTTTCCCCTTTCTTTGGGCTTTCCTTGGGCTTTCTTTGGGCTTTCTTTCCCCTTTCTTTGGGCTTTCTTTGGGCTTTCTTTGGGCTTTCTTTCCCCTTTCTTTGGGCTTTCTTTCCCCTTTCTTTGGGCTTTCTTTGGGCTGACATTCCCCTTTCTTTGGGCTTTCTTTCCCCTTTCTTTGGGCTTTCTTTGGGCTTTCTTTCCCCTTTCTTTGGGCTTTGTTTCCCCTTTTTTGGGCTTTCTTTGGGCTTTCTTTCCCCTTTCTTTGGGCTTTCTTTCGGCTCTCTTTCCCCTTTCTTTGGGCTTTGTTTCCCCTTTCTTTGGGCTTTCTTTAGGCTTTCTTTAGGCTTTCTTTGGGCTTTCTTTCCTCTTTCTTTGGGCTTTCTTTGGGCTTTCTTTCCCTTTTCTTTGGGCTTTCTTTCCCCTTTCTTTGGGCTTTCTTTGGGCTTTCTTTCCCCTTTCTTTGGGCTTTCTTTCCCCTTTCTTTGGGCTGTCTTTCCCCTTTCTTTGGGCTTTCTTTCCCTTTTCTTTGGACTTTCTTTGGGCTTTCTTTGTGCTTTCTTTGGGCTCTCTCTGGGCTTTCTTTCCCCTTTCTTTGGGCTTTCTTTGGGCTTTCTTTGGGATTTCTTTCCCCTTTCTTTGGGCTTTCTTTGGGCTTTCTTTCCCCTTTCTTTGGGATTTCTTTCCCCTTTCTTTGGGCTTTCTTTGGGCATTCCTTGAGCTTTCTTTCCCCTTTCTTTGGGCTTACTTTGGGCTTTCTTTCCCCTTTCTTTGGGCTTTCTTTGGGGTTTCTTTCCCCTTACTTTGGGCTTTCTATCCCCTTTCTTTGGGCTTTCTTTCCCCTTTCTTTGGGCTTTCTTTGGGCTTTCTTTCCCCTTTCTTTGGGCTTTCTTTCCCCTTTCTTTGGGCTTTCTTTCCCCTTTCTTTGGGCTTTCTTTCCCCTTTCTTTGGGCTTTCTTTCCCCTTTCTTTGGGCTTTCATTGCTCTTTCTTTCCCTTTTCTTTGGGCTTTCTTTGGGCTTTCTTTCCCCTTTCTTTCCCCTTTCTTTGGGCTTTCTTTCCCTTTTCTTTGGGCTTTCTTTCCCCTTTCTTTGGGCTTTCTTTGGGCTTTCTTTCCCCTTTCTTTGGGCTTTCTTTCCCCTTTCTTTGGGCTGTCTTTCCCCTTTCTTTGGGCTTTCTTTCCCCTTTCTTTGGGCTTTCTTTCTCTTTTCTTTGGGCTTTCTTTGGGCTTTCTTTGGGCTTTCTTTGGGCTTTCTTTGGGCTTTCTCTGGGCTTTCTTTCCCCTTTCTTTGGGCTTTCTTTCCCCTTTCTTTGGGTTTCTTTCCCCTTTCTTTGGGCTTTCTTTCCCCTTTCTTTGGGCTGTCATTCCCCTTTCTTTGGGCTTTCTTTCCCCTTTCTTTGCGCTTTCCTTGGGCTTTTTTTGGGCTTTCTTTGGGCTTTCTTTGGGCTTTCTTTGGGCTTTCTTTCCCCTTTCTTTGGGCTTTCTTTCCCCTTTCTTTGGGCTTTCTTTCCCCTTTCTTTGGTATTTCTTTGCGCTTTCTTTCCCCTTTCTTTGGGCTTTCTTTGGGCTTTCTTTCCCCTTTCTTAGGGCTTTATTCGGGCTTTCTTTCTACTTTCTTTCCCCTTTCTTTGGGCTTCCTTTCCCCTTTCTTTGGGCTTTCTTTCCCCTTTCTTTCCCGTTTCTTTGGGCTTTTTTTGGGCTTTCTTTCCCCTTTCTTTCCCTTTCCTTTGGGCTTTCTTTCCCCCTTCTTTTGGGGTTTCTTTCTCCTTTCTTTGGGCTTTCTTACCCCTTTCTGTGGGATTTCTTTGGGCTTTCTTTGGGCTTTCTTTGGGCTTTCTTTCCCCTTTCTTTGGGCTTTCTTTCCCCTTTCTTTGGGCTTTCCTTGGGCTTTCTTTGGGCTTTCTTTGGGCTTTCTTTCCCCTTTCTTTGCGCTTTCTTTGGGCTTTCTTTGGGCTTTCTTTGGGCTTTCTTTCCCCTTTCTTTGGGCTTTCTTTCCCCTTTCTTTGGGCTTTCTTTGCCCTTTCTTTGGGCATTCTTTCCCCTTTTTTTGGGCTGTCATTCCCCTTTCTTTGGCCTTTCTTTCCCCTTTCTTTGGGCTTTCCTTGGGCTTTCTTTGGGCTTTCTTTCCCCTTTCTTTCCACTTTCTTTGGGCTTTCTTTCCCTTTTCTTTGGGCTTTCTTTCCCCTTTCTTTGGGCTTTCTTTCCCCTTTCTTTGAGCTGTCATTCCCCATTCTTTGGGATTTCTTTCCCCTTTCTTTGGGCTTTCTTTCCCCTTTCTTTGGGCTTTCTTTCCCCTTTCTTTGGGCTTTCTTTGCGCTTTCTTTCCCCTTTCTTTGGGCTTTCTTTGGGCTTTCTTCCCCCTTTCTTTGGGCTTTCTTTCCCCTTTCTTTGGGCTTTATTTCCCCTTTCTTTGGGCTTTCTTTCCCCTTTCTTTGGGGTTTCTTTGGGCTTTCTTTCCCCTTTCTTTGGGCTTTCTTTTGGCTTTCTTTCCCCTTTCCTTGGGCTTTCTTTGGGCTTTCTTTGGGCTTTCTTTGGGCTTTCTTTCCCCTTTCTTTGGGCTTTCTTTCCCCTTTCTTTGGGCTTTCTTTCCCTTTTCTTTGGACTTTCTTTGGGCTTTCTTTGTGCTTTCTTTGGGCTCTCTCTGGGCTTTCTTTCCCCTTTCTTTGGGCTTTCTTTGGGCTTTCTTTGGGCTTTCTTTCCCCTTTCTTTGGGCTTTCTTTGGGCTTTCTTTCCCCTTTCTTTGGGCTTTCTTTCCCCTTTCTTTGGGCTTTCTTTGGGATTTCCTTGAGCTTTCTTTCCCCTTTCTTTGGGCTTACTTTGGGCTTTCTTTCCCCTTTCTTTGGGCTTTCTTTGGGCTTTCTTTCCCCTTTCTTTGGGCTTTCTATCCCCTTTCTTTGGGCTTTCTTTCCCCTTTCTTTGGGCTTTCTTTGGGCTTTCTTTCCCCTTTCTTTGGGCTTTCTTTCCCCTTTCTTTGGGCTTTCTTTCCCCTTTCTTTCGGCTTTGTTTCCCCTTTCTTTGGGCTTTCTTTCCCCTTTCTTTGGGCTTTCATTGCTCTTTCTTTCCCCTTTCTTTGGGCTTTCTTTGGGCTTTCTTTGGGCTTTCTTTCCCCTTTCTTTCCACTTTCTTTGGGCTTTCTTTCCCTTTTCTTTGGGCTTTCTTTCCCCTTTCCTTGGGCTTTCTTTGGGCTTTTTTTCCCCTTTCTTTGGGCTGTCTTTCCCCTTTCTTTGGGCTTTCTTTCCCCTTTCTTTGGGCTTTCTTTCTCTTTTCTTTGGGCTTTCTCTGGGCTTTCTTTCCCATTTCTTTGGGCTTTCTTTCCCCTTTCTTTGGGTTTCTTTCCCCTTTCTTTGCGCTTTCTTTCCCCTTTCTTTGGGCTGTCATTCCCCTTTCTTTAGGCTTTCTTTCCCCTTTCTTTGGGCTTTCCTTGGGCTTTCTTTGGGCTTTCTTTGGGCTTTCTTTGGGCTTTCTTTGGGCTTTCTTTCCCCTTTCTTTGGGCTTTCTTTCCCCTTTCTTTGGGCTTTCTTTCCCCTTTCTTTGGGCTTTCTTTCCCCTTTCTTTGGTATTTCTTTGCGTTTTCTTTCCCCTTTCTTTGGGCTTTCTTTGGGCTTTCTTTCCCCTTTCTTTGGGCTTTCTTTCCCCTTTCTTTGGGCTTTCTTTGGGCTTTCCTTGAGCTTTCTTTCCCCTTTCTTTGGGCTTACTTTGGGCTTTCTTTCCCCTTTCTTTGGGCTTCCTTTGGGCTTTCTTTCCCCTTACTTTGGGCTTTCTATCCCCTTTCTTTGGGCTTTCTTTCCCCTTTCTTTGGGCTTTCTTTGGGCTTTCTTTCCCCTTTCTTTGGGCTTTCTTTCCCCTTTCTTTGGGCTTTGTTTCCCCTTTCTTTGGGCTTTCTTTCCCCTTTCTTTGGGCTTTCTTTGCTCTTTCTTTCCCCTTTCTTTGGGCTTTCTTTGGGCTTTCTTTGGGCTTTCTTTCCCCTTTCTTTCCACTTTCTTTGGGCTTTCTTTCCCTTTTCTTTGGGCTTTCTTTCCCCTTTCTTTGGGCTTTCTTTGGGCTTTCTTTCCCCTTTCTTTGGGCTTTCTTTCCCCTTTCTTTGGGCTGTGTTTCCCCTTTCTTTGGGCTTTCTTTCCCCTTTCTTTGGGCTTTCTTTCTCTTTTCTTTGGGCTTTCTTTGGGCTTTCTTTGGGCTTTCTTTGGGCTTTCTCTGGGCTTTCTTTCCCCTTTCTTTGGGCTTTCTTTCCCCTTTCTTTGGGTTTCTTTCCCCTTTCTTTGGGCTTTCTTTCCCCTTTCTTTGGGCTGTCATTCCCCTTTCTTTGGGCTTTCTTTCCCCTTTCTTTGCGCTTTCCTTGGGCTTTCTTTGGGCTTTCTTTGGGCTTTCTTTGGGCTTTCTTTGGGCTTTCTTTCCCCTTTCTTTGGGCTTTCTTTCCCCTTTCTTTAGGCTTTCTTTCCCCTTTCTTTGGGCTTTCTTTCCCCTTTCTTTGGTATTTCTTTGCGCTTTCTTTCCCCTTTCTTTGGGCTTTCTTTGGGCTTTCTTTTCCCTTTCTTAGGGCTTTATTCGGGCTTTCTTTCTACTTTCTTTCCCCTTTCTTTGGGCTTTCTTTTCCCTTTCTTTGGGCTTTCTTTCCCCTTTCTTTCCCGTTTCTTTGGGCTTTTTTTGGGCTTTCTTTCCCCTTTCTTTCCCTTTTCTTTGGGCTTTCTTTCCCCCTTCTTTTGGGGTTTCTTTCTCCTTTCTTTGGGCTTTCTTACCCCTTTCTGTGGGATTTCTTTGGGCTTTCTTTGGGCTTTCTTTGGGCTTTCTTTCCCCTTTCTTTGGGCTTTCTTTCCCCTTTCTTTGGGCTTTCCTTGGGCTTTCTTTGGGCTTTCTTTGGGCTTTCTTTCCCCTTTCTTTGCGCTTTCTTTGGGCTTTCTTTGGGCTTTCTTTGGGCTTTCTTTCCCCTTTCTTTGGCCTTTCTTTCCCCTTTCTTTGTGCTTTCCTTGGGCTTTCTTTGGGCTTTCTTTGGGCTTTCTTTGGGCTTTCTTTGGGCTTTCTTTCCCCTTTCTTTGGGCTTTCTTTCCCCTTTCTTTGGGCTTTCTTTCCCCTTTCTTTGGGCTGTCATTCCCCTTTCTTTGGGCTTTCTTTCCCCTTTCTTTGGGCTTTCTTTCCCCTTTCTTTGGGCTTTCTTTCCCCTTTCTTTGGGCTTTCTTTGCGCTTTCTTTCCCCTTTCTTTGGGCTTTCTTTGGGCTTTCTTCCCCCTTTCTTTGGGCTTTCTTTCCCCTTTCTTTGGGCTTTCTTTCCCGTTTCTTTGGGCTTTCTTTCCCCTTTCTTTGGGCTTTCTTTCCCCTTTCATTGGGGTTTCTTTGGGCTTTCTTTCCCCTTTCTTTGGGCGTTCTTTTGGCTTTCTTTCCCCTTTCCTTGGGCTTTCTTTGGGCTTTCTTTGGGCTTTCTTTGGGCTTTCTTTCCCCTTTCTTTGGGCTTTCTTTCCCCTTTCTTTGGGCTTTCTTTCCATTATCTTTGGACTTTCTTTGGGCTTTCTTTGTGCTTTCTTTGGGCTCTCTCTGGGCTTTCTTTCCCCTTTCTTTGGGCTTTCTTTGGGCTTTCTTTGGGCTTTCTTTCCCCTTTCTTTGGGCTTTCTTTGGGCTTTCCTTGAGCTTTCTTTCCCCTTTCTTTGGGCTTACTTTGGGCTTTCTTTCCCCTTTCTTTGGGCTTTCTTTGGGCTTTCTTTCCCCTTTCTTTGGGCTTTCTATCCCCTTTCTTTGGGCTTTCTTTCCCCTTTCTTTGGGCTTTCTTTGGGCTTTCTTTCCCCTTTCTTTGGGCTTTCTTTCCCCTTTCTTTGGGCTTTCTTTCCCCTTTCTTTCGGCTTTGTTTCCCCTTTCTTTGGGCTTTCTTTCCCCTTTCTTTGGGCTTTCATTGCTCTTTCTTTCCCCTTTCTTTGGGCTTTCTTTGGGCTTTCTTTGGGCTTTCTTTCCCCTTTCTTTCCACTTTCTTTGGGCTTTCTTTCCCTTTTCTTTGGGCTTTCTTTCCCCTTTCCTTGGGCTTTCTTTGGGCTTTCTTTCCCCTTTCTTTGGGCTGTCTTTCCCCTTTCTTTGGGCTTTCTTTCCCCTTTCTTTGGGCTTTCTTTCTCTTTTCTTTGGGCTTTCTCTGGGCTTTCTTTCCCCTTTCTTTGGGCTTTCTTTCCCCTTTCTTTGGGTTTCTTTCCCCTTTCTTTGCGCTGTCATTCCCCTTTCTTTGGGCTGTCATTCCCCTTTCTTTGGGCTTTCCTTGGGCTTTCTTTGGGCTTTCCTTGGGCTTTCTTTGGGCTTTCTTTCCCCTTTCTTTGGGCTTTCTTTCCCCTTTCTTTGGGCTTTCTTTCCCCTTTATTTGGGCTTTCTTTCCCCTTTCTTTGGTATTTCCTTGCGCTTTCTTTCCCCTTTCTTTGGGCTTTCTTTGGGCTTTCTTTCCCCTTTCTTAGGGCTTTCTTCGGGCTTTCTTTCTACTTTCTTTCCCCTTTCTTTGGGCTTTCTTTCCCCTTTCTTTGGGCTTTCTTTCCCCTTTCTTTCCCATTTCTTTGGGCTTTTTTTGGGCTTTCTTTCCCCTTTCTTTCCCTTTTCTTTGGGCTTTCTTTCCCCCTTCTTTTGGGGTTTCTTTCTCCTTTCTTTGGGCTTTCTTAGCCCTTTCTGTGGGATTTCTTTGGGCTTTCTTTGGGCTTTCTTTCCCCTTTCTTTGGGCTTTCTTTCCCCTTTCTTTGGGCTTTCCTTGGGCTTTCTTTGGGCTTTCTTTGGGCTTTCTTTCCCCTTTCTTTGCGCTTTCTTTGGGCTTTCTTTGGGCTTTCTTTCCCCTTTCTTTGGGCTTTCTTTCCCCTTTCTTTGGGCTTTCTTTCCCTTTTCTTTGGGCATTCTTTCCCCTTTCTTTGGGCTGTCATTCCCATTTCTTTGGGCTTTCTTTCTCCTTTCTTTGGGCTTTCTTTGGGCTTTCTTTGGGCTTTCTTTGGGCTTTCTTTGGGCTTTCTTTGGGCTTTCTTTCCCCTTTCTTTAGGCTTTCTTTCCCCTTTCTTTGGGCTTTCTTTCCCCTTTCTTTGGGCTGTCATTCCCCTTTCTTTGGGCTTTCTTTCCCCTTTCTTTGGGCTTTCTTTCCCCTTTCTTTGGGCTTTCTTTCCCCTTTCTTTGGGCTTTCTTTGCGCTTTCTTTCCCCTTTCTTTGGGCTTTCTTTGGGCTTTCTTCCCCCTTTCTTTGGGCTTTCTTTCCCCTTTCTTTGGGCTTTATTTCCCCTTTCTTTGGGCTTTCTTTCCCCTTTCTTTGGGGTTTCTTTGGGCTTTCTTACCCCTTTCTTTGGGCTTTCTTTTGGCTTTCTTTCCCCTTTCCTTGGGCTTTCTTTGGGCTTTCTTTGGGCTTTCTTTGGGCTTTCTTTCATCTTTATTTGGGCTTTCTTTCCCCTTTCTTTGGGCTTTCTTTCCCCTTTCTTTGGGCTTTCTTTCCCCTTTCTTTGGGCTTTCTTTGGGCTGTCATTCCCCTTTATTTGGGCTTTCTTTGGGCTTTCTTTCCCCTTTCTTTGGGCTTTGTTTCCCCTTTCTTTGGGCTTTCTTTGGGCTTTCTTTCCCCTTTCTTTGGGCTTTCTTTCCCCTTTCTTTTGGCTTTCTTTGGGCTTTCTTTCCCCTTTCTTTGGGCTTTCCTTGGGCTTTCTTTGGGCTTTCTTTGGGCTTTCTTTGGGCTTTCTTTCCCCTTTCTTTGGGCTTTGTTTCCCCTTTCTTTGGGCTTTCTTTGGGCTTTCTTTCCCCTTTCTTTGGGCTGTCATTCCCCTTTCCTTGGGCTTTATTTCCCCTTTCTTTGGGCTTTCTTTCCCCTTTCTTTGGGCTTTCTTCCCCCTTTCTTTGGGCTTTCTTTCCCCTTTCTTTGGGCTTTATTTCCCCTTTCTTTGGGCTTTCTTTCCCCTTTCTTTTGGCTTTCTTTGGGCTTTCTTTCCCCTTTCTTTGGGCTTTCCTTGGGCTTTCTTTGGGCTTTCTTTGGGCTTTCTTTGGGCTTTCTTTCCCCTTTCTTTGGGCTTTCTTTCCCCTTTCTTTGGGCTTTCTTTCCCCTTTCTTTGGGCTGTCATTCCCCTTTCTTTGGGCTTTCTTTCCCCTTTCTTTGGGCTTTCTTTCCCCTTTCTTTGGGCTTTCTTTCCCCTTTCTTTGGGCTTTCTTCCCCCTTTCTTTGGGCTTTCTTTCCCCTTTCTTTGGGCTTTATTTCCCCTTTCTTTGGGCTTTCTTTTCCCTTTCTTTGGGGTTTCTTTCCCCTTTCTTTGGGGTTTCTTTGGGCTTTCTTTCCCCTTTCTTTGGGCTTTCTTTTGGCTTTCTTTCCCCTTTCCTTGGGCTTTCTTTGGGCTTTCTTTGGGCTTTCTTTGGGCTTTCTTTCATCTTTCTTTGGGCTTTCTTTCCCCTTTCTTTGGGCTTTCTTTCCCCTTTCTTTGGGCTTTCTTTCCCCTTTCTTTGGGCTTTCTTTGGGCTGTCATTCCCCTTTATTTGGGCTTTCTTTGGGCTTTCTTTCCCCTTTCTTTGGGCTTTGTTTCCCCTTTCTTTGGGCTTTCTTTGGGCTTTCTTTCCCCTTTCTTTGGGCTTTTATTTCCTCTTTCTTTTGGCTTTCTTTGGGCTTTCTTTCCCCTTTCTTTGGGCTTTCCTTGGGCTTTCTTTGGGCTTTCTTTGGGCTTTCTTTGGGCTTTCTTTCCCCTTTCTTTGGGCTTTCTTTCCCCTTTCTTTGGGCTTTCTTTCCCCTTTCTTTGGGCTGTCATTCCCCTTTCTTTGGGCTGTCATTCCCCTTTCTTTGGGCTTTCTTTCCCCTTTCTTTGGGCTTTCTTTCCCCTTTCTTTGGGCTTTCTTTCCCCTTTCTTTGGGCTTTCTTTGCGCTTTCTTTCCCCTTTCTTTGGGCTTTCTTTGGGCTTTCTTCCCCCTTTCTTTGGGCTTTCTTCCCCCTTTCTTTGGGCTTTCTTTCCCCTTTCTTTGGGCTTTATTTCCCCTTTCTTTGGGCTTTCTTTCCCCTTTCTTTGGGGTTTCTTTGGGCTTTCTTTCCCCTTTCTTTGGGCTTTCTTTGGGCTTTCTTCCCCCTTTCTTTGGGCTTTCTTTCCCCTTTCTATGGGCTTTCTTCCCCTTTTCTTTGGTCTTTCTTTGGGCTTTCTTTGGGCTTTCTTTGGGCTCTCTCTGGGCTTTCTTTCCCCTTTCTTTGGGCTTTCTTTCCCCTTTCTTTGGGCTTTTTTTGGGCTTTCTTTCCCCTTTCTTTGGGCTTTCTTTCCCCTTTCTTTGTTCTTTCTTTCCCCTTTCTTTGGGCTTTCTTTCCCATTTCTTTCCACTTTCTTTGGGCTTTCTTTGGGCTTTCTTTCCCCTTTCTTTGGGCTTTCTTTGGGATTTCTTTGGGCTTTCTTTGGGCTTTCTTTCCCCTTTCTTTGGGTTTTCTTTGGGCTTTCTTTGGGCTTTCTTTCCCCTTTCTTTGGGCTTTCTTTGGGCTTTCTTTGGGCTTTCATTCCCCTTTCTTTGGGCTTTCTTTGGGCTTTCTTTGGGCTTTCTTTGGGATTTCTTTGGGCTTTCTTTGGGCTTTCATTCCCCTTTCTTTGGGCTTTCTTTGGGATTTCTTTGGGCTTTCTTTGGGCTTTCTTTCCCCTTTCTTTGGGCTTTCTTTGGGCTTTCTTTCCCCTTTCTTTGGGCTTTCTTTGGGCTTTCTTTGGGCTTTCCTTCCACTTTCTTTGGGCATTCTTTCCCCTTTCTTTGGGCTTTCTTTCCCCTTTCTTTGGGCTTTCTTTGGGCTTTCTTTCCCCTTCCTTTGGGCTTTCTTTTCCCTTTCTTTGGGCTTTTTTTGGGCTTTCTTTCCCCTTTCTTTGGGCATTCTTTGGGCTTTCTTTCCCCTTTCTTTGGGCTTTCTTTCCCCTTTCTTTGGGCTTTCTTTCCCCTTTCTTTGGGCTTTCTTTGGGCTGTCATTCCCCTTTATTTGGGCTTTCTTTGGGCTTTCTTTCCCCTTTCTTTGGGCTTTCTTTCCCCTTTCTTTGGGCTTTCTTTGGGCTTTCTTTCCCCTTTCTTTGGGCTTTCTTTCCCCTTTCTTTGGGCTTTCTTTGGGCTTTCTTTCCCCTTTCTTTGGGCTTTCTTTCCCACTTCTTTGGGCTTTCTTTGGGCTTTCTTTGGGCTTTCTTTGGGCTTTCTTTGGGCTTTCTTTGGGCTTTCTTTCCTCTTTCTTTCGACTTTCTTTGGGCTTTCTTTGGGCTTTCTTTGGGCTTTCTTTCCCCTTTCTTTGGGTTTTCTTTGGGCTTTCTTTGGGCTTTCTTTCCCCTTTCTTTGGGCTTTCTTTGGGGTTTCTTTGGGCTTTCTTTGGGCTTTCTTTCCCTTTCTTTGGGCTTTGTTTGGGCTTTCTTTTGGCTTTCTTTGGGCTTTCATTCCCCTTTCTTTGGGCTTTCTTTGGGCTTTCTTTCCCCTTTCTTTGGGCTTTCTTTGGGCTTTCTTTCCCCTTTCTTTGGGCTTTCTTTGGGCTTTCTTCTTCCCTTTCTTTGGGCTTTCTATCCCCTTTCTTTGGGCTTTTTTTCCCCTTTCTTTGGGCTTTCTTTGGGCTTTCTTTCCCCTTTTTTTGGCTTTCTTTCCCCTTTCTTTGGGCTTTCTTTGCGCTTTCTTTCCCCTTTCTTTGGGCTTTCTTTGGGCTTTCTTTGGGCTTCTTCCTTTCGCTTTCTTTGGGGCTTTCTTTGGGCTTTCTTTGGGCTTTCTTTCGGCTTTCTTTGGGCTTTCCTTCCCTTTCTTTGGGCTTTCTTTCCCCTTTCTTTGGGCTTTATTTCCCCTTTCTTTGGGCTTTCTTTCCCCTTTCTTTGGTATTTCTTTGCGCTTTCTTTCCCCTTTCTTTGGGCTTTCTTTGGGCTTTCTTTGGGCTTTCTTTCCCCTTTCTTAGGGCTTTCTTCGGGCTTTCTTTCTACTTTCTTTCCCCTTTCTTTGGGCTTTCTTTCCCCTTTCTTTGGGCTTTCTTTCCCCTTTCTTTCCCATTTCTTTGGGCTTTTTTTTGGGCTTTCTTTCCCCTTTCTTTCCCTTTTCTTTGGGCTTTCTTTCCCCCTTCTTTTGGGGTTTCTTTTCTCCTTTCTTTGGGCTTTCTTACCCCTTTCTGTGGGATTTCTTTGGGCTTTCTTTTGGCTTTCTTTGGGCTTTCTTTCCCCTTTCTTTTGGGCTTTCTTTCCCCTTTCTTTTGGGCTGTCATTCCCCTTTCTTTGGGCTTTCTTTCCCCTTTCTTTGGGCTTTCTTTCCCCTTTCTTTGGCTTTCTTTCCCCTTTCTTTGGGCTTTCTTTGCGCTTTCTTTCCCCTTCTTTGGGCTTTCTTTGGGCTTTCTTCCCCCTTTCTTTGGCTTTCTTTCCCCTTTCTTTGGGCTTTATTTCCCCTTTCTTTGGGGCTTTCTTTTCCCCTTTCTTTGGGGTTTCTTTGGGCTTTCTTTCCCTTTCTTTGGGCTTTCTTTTGGCTTTCTTTCCCCTTTCCTTGGGCTTTCTTTGGGCTTTCTTTGGGCTTTCTTTGGGCTTTCTTTCATCTTTCTTTGGGCTTTCTTTCGCCCTTTCTTTGGGCTTTCTTTCCCCTTTCTTTGGGCTTTCTTTCCCCTTTCTTTGGGCTTTCTTTGCGCTTTCTTTCCCCTTTCTTTGGGCTTTCTTTGGGCTTTCTTCCCCCTTTCTTTGGGCTTTCTGTTCCCCTTTCTTTGGGCTTTATTTCCCCTTTCTTTGGGCTTTCTTTCCCCTTTCTTTGGGGTTTCTCTTTGGGCTTTCTTCCCCTTTCTTTGGGCTTTCTTTTGGCTTTCTTTCCCCTTTCCTTGGGCTTTCTTTGGGCTTTCTTTGGCGCTTTCTTTGGGCTTTCTCTTCATCTTTCTTTGGGCTTTCTTTCCCCTTTCCTTTGGGCTTTCTTTCCCCTTTCTTTGGGACTTTCTTTCCCCTTTCTTGGGCTTTCTTTCCCCTTTCTTTGGGCTTTCTTTGGGCTGTCATTCCCCTTTATTTGGGCTTTCTTTGGGCTTTCTTTCTTCTTTGGGCTTTCTTTCCCCTTTCTTTGGGCTTTCTTTCCCTTTCTTTTGGCTTTCTTTGGGCTTTCTTTCCCCTTTCTTTGGGCTTTCCTTGGGCTTTCTTTGGGCTTTCTTTGGGCTTTCTTTCCCCTTTCTTTGGGCTTTCTTTCCCCTTTCTTTGGGCTTTCTTTCCCCTTTCTTTGGGCTGTCATTCCCCTTTCTTTGGGCTTTCTTTCCCCTTTCTTTGGGCTTTCTTTCCCCTTTCTTTGGGCTTTCTTTCCCCTTTCTTTGGGCTTTCTTTGCGCTTTCTTTCCCCTTTCTTTGGGCTTTCTTTGGGCTTTCTTCCCCCTTTCTTTGGGCTTTCTTTCCCCTTTCTTTGGGCTTTATTTCCCCTTTCTTTGGGCTTTCTTTCCCATTTCTTTGGGGTTTCTTTGGGCTTTCTTTCCCCTTTCTTTGGGCTTTCTTTTGGCTTTCTTTCCCCTTTCCTTGGGCTTTCTTTGGGCTTTCTTTGGGCTTTCTTTGGGCTTTCTTTCATCTTTCTTTGGGCTTTCTTTCCCCTTTCTTTGGGCTTTCTTTCCACTTTCTTTGGGCTTTCTTTCCCCTTTCTTTGGGCTTTCTTTGGGCTGTCATTCCCCTTTATTTGGGCTTTCTTTGGGCTTTCTTTCCCCTTTCTTTGGGCTTTGTTTCCCCTTTCTTTGGGCTTTCTTTGGGCTTTCTTTCCCCTTTCTTTGGACTTTCTTTCCCCTTTCTTTTGGCTTTCTTTGGGCTTTCTTTCCCCTTTCTTTGGGCTTTGTTTCCCCTTTCTTTGGGCTTTCTTTAGGCTTTCTTTAGGCTTTCTTTGGGCCTTCTTTCCGCTTTCTTTGGGCTTAATTTGGGATTTCTTTCCCTTTTCTTTGGGCTTTCTTTCCCCTTTCTTTGGGCTTTCTTTGGGCTTTCTTTCCCCTTTCTTTGGGCTTTCTTTCCCCTTTCTATGGGCTTTCTTCCCCTTTTCTTTGGTCTTTCTTTGGGCTTTCTTTGGGCTTTCTTTGGGCTCTCTCTGGGCTTTCTTTCCCCTTTCTTTGGGCTTTCTTTCCCCTTTCTTTGGGCTTTTTTTGGGCTTTCTTTCCCCTTTCTTTGGGCTTTCTTTCCCCTTTCTTTGTTCTTTCTTTCCCCTTTCTTTGGGCTTTCTTTCCCATTTCTTTCCACTTTCTTTGGGCTTTCTTTGGGCTTTCTTTCCCCTTTCTTTGGGCTTTCTTTGGGATTTCTTTGGGCTTTCTTTGGGCTTTCTTTCCCCTTTCTTTGGGCTTTCTTTGGGCTTTCTTTGGGCTTTCTTTCCCCTTTCTTTGGGCTTTCTTTGGGCTTTCTTTGGGCTTTCATTCCCCTTTCTTTGGGCTTTCTTTGGGCTTTCTTTGGGCTTTCTTTGGGATTTCTTTGGGCTTTCTTTGGGCTTTCATTCCCCTTTCTTTGGGCTTTCTTTGGGATTTCTTTGGGCTTTCTTTGGGCTTTCTTTCCCCTTTCTTTGGGCTTTCTTTGGGCTTTCTTTCCCCTTTCTTTGGGCTTTCTTTGGGCTTTCTTTGGGCTTTCCTTCCACTTTCTTTGGGCATTCTTTCCCCTTTCTTTGGGCTTTCTTTCCCCTTTCTTTGGGCTTTCTTTGGGCTTTCTTTCCCCTTTCTTTGGGCTTTCTATCCCCTTTCTTTGGGCTTTTTTTCCCCTTTCTTTGGGCTTTCTTTGGGCTTTCTTTCCCCTTTTTTTGGGCTTTCTTTCCCCTTTCTTTGGGCTTTCTTTGCGCTTTCTTTCCCCTTTCTTTGGGCTTTCTTTGGGCTTTCTTTCCGCTTTCTTTGGGCTTTCTTTGGGCTTTCTTTGGGCTTTCTTTGGGCTTTCTTTGGGCTTTCCTTCCCTTTCTTTGGGCTTTCTTTCCCCTTTCTTTGGCTTTCTTTCCCCTTTCTTTGGGCTTTCTTTCCCCTTTCTTTGGTATTTCTTTGCGCTTTCTTTCCCCTTTCTTTGGGCTTTCTTTGGGCTTTCTTTGGGCTTTCTTTCCCCTTTCTTAGGGCTTTCTTCGGGCTTTCTTTCTACTTTCTTTCCCCTTTCTTTGGGCTTTCTTTCCCCTTTCTTTGGGCTTTCTTTCCCCTTTCTTTGCCATTTCTTTGGGCTTTTTTTGGGCTTTCTTTCCCCTTTCTTTCCCTTTTCTTTGGGCTTTCTTTCCCCCTTCTTTTGGGGTTTCTTTCTCCTTTCTTTGGGCTTTCTTACCCCTTTCTGTGGGATTTCTTTGGGCTTTCTTTGGGCTTTCTTTCCCCTTTCTTTGGGCTTTCTTTCCCCTTTCTTTGGGCTTTCCTTGGGCTTTCTTTGGGCTTTCTTTGGCTTTCTTTCCCCTTTCTTTGCGCTTTCTTTGGGCTTTCTTTGGGCTTTCTTTGGGCTTTCTTTCCCCTTTCTTTGGGCTTTCTTTCCCCTTTCTTTGGGCTTTCTTTCCCTTTTCTTTGGGCATTCTTTCCCCTTTCTTTGGGCTGTCATTCCCATTTCTTTGGGCTTTCTTTCCCCTTTCTTTGGGCTTTCCTTCGGCTTTCTTTGGGCTTTCTTTGGGCTTTCCTTGGGCTTTCTTTCCCTTTCTTTGGGCTTTCTTTCCCCTTTCTTTGGGCTTTCTTTCCCCTTTCTTTGTTTGGGCTTTCTTTCCCCTTTCTTTCCCATTTCTTTGGGCTTTTTTTGGGCTTTCTTTCCCCTTTCTTTCCCTTTTCTTTGGGCTTTCTTTCCCCCTTCTTTTGGGGTTTCTTTCTCCTTTCTTTGGGCTTTCTTACCCCTTTCTGTGGGATTTCTTTGGGCTTTCTTTGGGCTTTCTTTGGGCTTTCTTTCCCCTTTCTTTGGGCTTTCTTTCCCCTTTCTTTGGGCTTTCTTTGGGCTTTCTTTCCCCTTTCTTTGGGCTTTCTATCCCCTTTCTTTGGGCTTTTTTTCCCCTTTCTTTGGGCTTTCTTTGGGCTTTCTTTCCCCTTTTTTTGGGCTTTCTTTCCCCTTTCTTTGGGCTTTCTTTGCGCTTTCTTTCCCCTTTCTTTGGGCTTTCTTTGGGCTTTCTTTGGGCTTTCTTTCCGCTTTCTTTGGGCTTTCTTTGGGCTTTCTTTGGGCTTTCTTTGGGCTTTCTTTGGGCTTTCCTTCCCCTTTCTTTGGGCTTTCTTTCCCCTTTCTTTGGGCTTTCTTTCCCCTTTCTTTGGGCTTTCTTTGGGCTTTCTTTGGGCTTTCTTTCCCCTTTCTTAGGGCTTTCTTCGGGCTTTCTTTCTACTTTCTTTCCCCTTTCTTTGGGCTTTCTTTCCCCTTTCTTTGGGCTTTCTTTCCCCTTTCTTTGCCATTTCTTTGGGCTTTTTTTTGGGCTTTCTTTCCCCTTTCTTTCCCTTTTCTTTGGGCTTTCTTTCCCCCTTCTTTTGGGGTTTCTTTCTCCTTTCTTTGGGCTTTCTTACCCCTTTCTGTGGGATTTCTTTGGGCTTTCTTTGGGCTTTCTTTCCCCTTTCTTTGGGCTTTCTTTCCCCTTTCTTTGGGCTTTCCTTGGGCTTTCTTTGGGCTTTCTTTGGGCTTTCTTTCCCCTTTCTTTGCGCTTTCTTTGGGCTTTCTTTGGGCTTTCTTTGGGCTTTCTTTCCCCTTTCTTTGGGCTTTCTTTCCCCTTTCTTTGGGCTTTCTTTCCCTTTTCTTTGGGCATTCTTTCCCCTTTCTTTGGGCTGTCATTCCCATTTCTTTGGGCTTTCTTTCCCCTTTCTTTGGGCTTTCCTTCGGCTTTCTTTGGGCTTTCTTTGGGCTTTCTTTGGGCTTTCCTTGGGCTTTCTTTCCCCTTTCTTTGGGCTTTCTTTCCCCTTTCTTTGGGCTTTCTTTCCCCTTTCTTTGGGCTTTCTTTCCCCTTTCTTTCCCATTTCTTTGGGCTTTTTTTGGGCTTTCTTTCCCCTTTCTTTCCCTTTTCTTTGGGCTTTCTTTCCCCCTTCTTTTGGGGTTTCTTTCTCCTTTCTTTGGGCTTTCTTACCCCTTTCTGTGGGATTTCTTTGGGCTTTCTTTGGGCTTTCTTTGGGCTTTCTTTCCCCTTTCTTTGGGCTTTCTTTCCCCTTTCTTTGGGCTTTCCTTGGGCTTTCTTTGGGCTTTCTTTGGGCTTTCTTTCCCCTTTCTTTGCGCTTTCTTTGGGCTTTCTTTGGGCTTTCTTTGGGCTTTCTTTCCCCTTTCTTTAGGCTTTCTTTCCCCTTTCTTTGGGCTGTCTTTACCCTTTCTTTGGGCTTTCTCTCCCCTTTCTTTGGGCTTTCTTTCCCCTTTCTTTGGGCTTTCTTTCCCCTTTCTTTGGGCTTTCTTTGCGCTTTCTTTCCCCTTTCTTTGGGCTTTCTTTGGGCTTTCTTCCCCCTTTCTTTGGGCTTTCTTTCCCCTTTCTTTGGGCTTTATTTCCCCTTTCTTTGGGCTTTCTTTCCCCTTTCTTTGGGGTTTCTTTGGGCTTTCTTACCCCTTTCTTTGGGCTTTCTTTCGGCTTTCTTTCCCCTTTCCTTGGGCTTTCTTTGGGCTTTCTTTGGGCTTTCTTTGGGCTTTCTCTCATCTTTCTTTGGGCTTTCTTTCCCCTTTCTTTGGGCTTTCTTTCCCCTTTCTTTGGGCTTTCTTTCCCCTTTCTTTGGGCTTTCTTTCCCCTTTCTTTGGTATTTCTTTGCGCTTTCTTTCCCCTTTCTTTGGGCTTTCTTTGGGCTTTCTTTCCCCTTTCTTAGGGCTTTCTTCGGGCTTTCTTTCTACTTTCTTTCCCCTTTCTTTGGGCTTTCTTTCCCCTTTCTTTGGGCTTTCTTTCCCCTTTCTTTCCCATTTTTTTGGGCTTTTTTTGGGCTTTCTTTCCCCTTTCTTTCCCTTTTCTTTGGGCTTTCTTTCCCCCTTCTTTTGGGGTTTCTTTCTCCTTTCTTTGGGCTTTCTTACCCCTTTCTGTGGGATTTCTTTGGGCTTTCGTTGGGCTTTCTTTGGGCTTTCTTTCCCCTTTCTTTGGGCTTTCTTTCCCCTTTCTTTGGGCTTTCCTTGGGCTTTCTTTGGGCTTTCTTTGGGCTTTCTTTCCCCTTTCTTTGCGCTTTCTTTGGGCTTTCTTTGGGCTTTCTTTCCCCTTTCTTTGGGCTTTCTTTCCCCTTTCTTTGGGCTTTCTTTCCCTTTTCTTTGGGCATTCTTTCCCCTTTCTTTGGGCTGTCATTCCCATTTCTTTGGGCTTTCTTTCCCCTTTCTTTGGGCTTTCCTTGGGCTTTCTTTGGGCTTTCTTTGGGCTTTCTTTGGGCTTTCTTTCCCCTTTCTTTGGGCTTTCTTTCCCCTTTCTTTGGGCTTTCTTTCCCCTTTCTTTGGGCTGTCATTCCCCTTTCTTTGGGCTTTCTTTCCCCTTTCTTTGGGCTTTCTTTCCCCTTTCTTTGGGCTTTCTTTCCCCTTTCTTTGGGCTTTCTTCCCCCTTTCTTTGGGCTTTCTTTCCCCTTTCTTTGGGCTTTATTTCCGCTTTCTTTGGGCTTTCTTTTCCCTTTCTTTGGGGTTTCTTTCCCCTTTCTTTGGGGTTTCTTTGGGCTTTCTTTCCCCTTTCTTTGGGCTTTCTTTTGGCTTTCTTTCCCCTTTCCTTGGGCTTTCTTTGGGCTTTCTTTGGGCTTTCTTTGGGCTTTCTTTCATCTTTCTTTGGGCTTTCTTTCCCCTTTCTTTGGGCTTTCTTTCCCCTTTCTTTGGGCTTTCTTTCCCCTTTCTTTGGGCTTTCTTTGGGCTGTCATTCCCCTTTATTTGGGCTTTCTTTGGGCTTTCTTTCCCCTTTCTTTGGGCTTTGTTTCCCCTTTCTTTGGGCTTTCTTTGGGCTTTCTTTCCCCTTTCTTTGGGCTTTTATTTCCTCTTTCTTTTGGCTTTCTTTGGGCTTTCTTTCCCCTTTCTTTGGGCTTTCCTTGGGCTTTCTTTGGGCTTTCTTTGGGCTTTCTTTGGGCTTTCTTTCCCCTTTCTTTGGGCTTTCTTTCCCCTTTCTTTGGGCTTTCTTTCCCCTTTCTTTGGGCTGTCATTCCCCTTTCTTTGGGCTTTCTTTCCCCTTTCTTTGGGCTTTCTTTCCCCTTTCTTTGGGCTTTCTTTCCCCTTTCTTTGGGCTTTCTTTGCGCTTTCTTTCCCCTTTCTTTGGGCTTTCTTTGGGCTTTCTTCCCCCTTTCTTTGGGCTTTCTTCCCCCTTTCTTTGGGCTTTCTTTCCCCTTTCTTTGGGCTTTATTTCCCCTTTCTTTGGGCTTTCTTTCCCCTTTCTTTGGGGTTTCTTTGGGCTTTCTTTCCCCTTTCTTTGGGCTTTCTTTGGGCTTTCTTCCCCCTTTCTTTGGGCTTTCTTTCCCCTTTCTATGGGCTTTCTTCCCCTTTTCTTTGGTCTTTCTTTGGGCTTTCTTTGGGCTTTCTTTGGGCTCTCTCTGGGCTTTCTTTCCCCTTTCTTTGGGCTTTCTTTCCCCTTTCTTTGGGCTTTTTTTGGGCTTTCTTTCCCCTTTCTTTGGGCTTTCTTTCCCCTTTCTTTGTTCTTTCTTTCCCCTTTCTTTGGGCTTTCTTTCCCATTTCTTTCCACTTTCTTTGGGCTTTCTTTGGGCTTTCTTTCCCCTTTCTTTGGGCTTTCTTTGGGATTTCTTTGGGCTTTCTTTGGGCTTTCTTTCCCCTTTCTTTGGGCTTTCTTTGGGCTTTCTTTGGGCTTTCTTTCCCCTTTCTTTGGGCTTTCTTTGGGCTTTCTTTGGGCTTTCATTCCCCTTTCTTTGTGCTTTCTTTGGGCTTTCTTTGGGCTTTCTTTGGGATTTCTTTGGGCTTTCTTTGGGCTTTCATTCCCCTTTCTTTGGGCTTTCTTTGGGATTTCTTTGGGCTTTCTTTGGGCTTTCTTTCCCCTTTCTTTGGGCTTTCTTTGGGCTTTCTTTCCCCTTTCTTTGGGCTTTCTTTGGGCTTTCTTTGGGCTTTCCTTCCACTTTCTTTGGGCATTCTTTCCCCTTTCTTTGGGCTTTCTTTCCCCTTTCTTTGGGCTTTCTTTGGGCTTTCTTTCCCCTTCCTTTGGGCTTTCTTTTCCCTTTCTTTGGGCTTTTTTTGGGCTTTCTTTCCCCTTTCTTTGGGCATTCTTTGGGCTTTCTTTCCCCTTTCTTTGGGCTTTCTTTCCCCTTTCTTTGGGCTTTCTTTCCCCTTTCTTTGGGCTTTCTTTGGGCTGTCATTCCCCTTTATTTGGGCTTTCTTTGGGCTTTCTTTCCCCTTTCTTTCGGCTTTCTTTCCCCTTTCTTTGGGCTTTCTTTGGGCTTTCTTTCCCCTTTCTTTGGGCTTTCTTTCCCCTTTCTTTGGGCTTTCTTTGGGCTTTCTTTCCCCTTTCTTTGGGCTTTCTTTCCCACTTCTTTGGGCTTTCTTTGGGCTTTCTTTGGGCTTTCTTTGGGCTTTCTTTGGGCTTTCTTTCCTCTTTCTTTCCACTTTCTTTGGGCTTTCTTTGGGCTTTCTTTGGGCTTTCTTTCCCCTTTCTTTGGGTTTTCTTTGGGCTTTCTTTGGGCTTTCTTTCCCCTTTCTTTGGGCTTTCTTTGGGGTTTCTTTGGGCTTTCTTTGGGCTTTCTTTCCCTTTCTTTGGGCTTTGTTTGGGCTTTCTTTTGGCTTTCTTTGGGCTTTCATTCCCCTTTCTTTGGGCTTTCTTTGGGCTTTCTTTCCCCTTTCTTTGGGCTTTCTTTGGGCTTTCTTTCCCCTTTCTTTGGGCTTTCTTTGGGCTTTCTTTCCCCTTTCTTTGGGCTTTCTATCCCCTTTCTTTGGGCTTTTTTTCCCCTTTCTTTGGGCTTTCTTTGGGCTTTCTTTCCCCTTTTTTTGGGCTTTCTTTCCCCTTTCTTTGGGCTTTCTTTGCGCTTTCTTTCCCCTTTCTTTGGGCTTTCTTTGGGCTTTCTTTGGGCTTTCTTTCCGCTTTCTTTGGGCTTTCTTTGGGCTTTCTTTGGGCTTTCTTTCGGCTTTCTTTGGGCTTTCCTTAACCTTTCTTTGGGCTTTCTTTCCCCTTTCTTTGGGCTTTATTTCCCCTTTCTTTGGGCTTTCTTTCCCCTTTCTTTGGTATTTCTTTGCGCTTTCTTTCCCCTTTCTTTGGGCTTTCTTTGGGCTTTCTTTGGGCTTTCTTTCCCCTTTCTTAGGGCTTTCTTCGGGCTTTCTTTCTACTTTCTTTCCCCTTTCTTTGGGCTTTCTTTCCCCTTTCTTTGGGCTTTCTTTCCCCTTTCTTTCCCATTTCTTTGGGCTTTTTTTGGGCTTTCTTTCCCCTTTCTTTCCCTTTTCTTTGGGCTTTCTTTCCCCCTTCTTTTGGGGTTTCTTTCTCCTTTCTTTGGGCTTTCTTACCCCTTTCTGTGGGATTTCTTTGGGCTTTCTTTTGGCTTTCTTTGGGCTTTCTTTCCCCTTTCTTTGGGCTTTCTTTCCCCTTTCTTTGGGCTGTCATTCCCCTTTCTTTGGGCTTTCTTTCCCCTTTCTTTGGGCTTTCTTTCCCCTTTCTTTGGGCTTTCTTTCCCCTTTCTTTGGGCTTTCTTTGCGCTTTCTTTCCCCTTTCTTTGGGCTTTCTTTGGGCTTTCTTTCCCCTTTCTTTGGGCTTTATTTCCCCTTTCTTTGGGCTTTCTTTCCCCTTTCTTTGGGGTTTCTTTGGGCTTTCTTTCCCCTTTCTTTGGGCTTTCTTTTGGCTTTCTTTCCCCTTTCCTTGGGCTTTCTTTGGGCTTTCTTTGGGCTTTCTTTCATCTTTCTTTGGGCTTTCTTTCCCCTTTCTTTGGGCTTTCTTTCCCCTTTCTTTGGGCTTTCTTTCCCCTTTCTTTGGGCTTTCTTTCCCTTTCTTTGGGCTTTCTTTGGGCTGTCATTCCCCTTTATTTGGGCTTTCTTTGGGCTTTCTTTCCCCTTTCTTTGGGCTTTGTTTCCCCTTTCTTTGGGCTTTCTTTGGGCTTTCTTTCCCCTTTCTTTGGGCTTTCTTTCCCCTTTCTTTTGGCTTTCTTTGGGCTTTCTTTCCCCTTTCTTTGGGCTTTATTTCCCCTTTCTTTGGGCTTTCTTTCCCATTTCTTTGGGGTTTCTTTGGGCTTTCTTTCCCCTTTCTTTGGGCTTTCTTTTGGCTTTCTTTCCCCTTTCCTTGGGCTTTCTTTGGGCTTTCTTTGGGCTTTCTTTGGGCTTTCTTTCATCTTTCTTTGGGCTTTCTTTCCCCTTTCTTTGGGCTTTCTTTCCACTTTCTTTGGGCTTTCTTTCCCCTTTCTTTGGGCTTTCTTTGGGCTGTCATTCCCCTTTATTTGGGCTTTCTTTGGGCTTTCTTTCCCCTTTCTTTGGGCTTTGTTTCCCCTTTCTTTGGGCTTTCTTTGGGCTTTCTTTCCCCTTTCTTTGGGCTTTCTTTCCCCTTTCTTTTGGCTTTCTTTGGGCTTTCTTTCCCCTTTCTTTGGGCTTTGTTTCCCCTTTCTTTGGGCTTTCTTTAGGCTTTCTTTAGGCTTTCTTTGGGCCTTCTTTCCGCTTTCTTTGGGCTTAATTTGGGATTTCTTTCCCTTTTCTTTGGGCTTTCTTTCCCCTTTCTTTGGGCTTTCTTTGGGCTTTCTTTCCCCTTTCTTTGGGCTTTCTTTCCCCTTTCTATGGGCTTTCTTCCCCTTTTCTTTGGTCTTTCTTTGGGCTTTCTTTGGGCTTTCTTTGGGCTCTCTCTGGGCTTTCTTTCCCCTTTCTTTGGGCTTTCTTTCCCCTTTCTTTGGGCTTTTTTTGGGCTTTCTTTCCCCTTTCTTTGGGCTTTCTTTCCCCTTTCTTGGGCTTTCTTTCCCCTTTCTTTGGGCTTTCTTTCCCATTTCTTTCCACTTTCTTTGGGCTTTCTTTGGGCTTTCTTTCCCCTTTCTTTGGGCTTTCTTTGGGATTTCTTTGGGCTTTCTTTGGGCTTTCTTTCCCCTTTCTTTGGGCTTTCTTTGGGCTTTCTTTGGGCTTTCTTTCCCCTTTCTCTGGGCTTTCTTTGGGCTTTCTTTGGGCTTTCATTCCCCTTTCTTTGGGCTTTCTTTGGGCTTTCTTTGGGCTTTCTTTGGGATTTCTTTGGGCTTTCTTTGGGCTTTCATTCCCCTTTCTTTGGGCTTTCTTTGGGATTTCTTTGGGCTTTCTTTGGGCTTTCTTTCCCCTTTCTTTGGGCTTTCTTTGGGCTTTCTTTCCCCTTTCTTTGGGCTTTCTTTGGGCTTTCTTTGGGCTTTCCTTCCACTTTCTTTGGGCATTCTTTCCCCTTTCTTTGGGCTTTCTTTCCCCTTTCTTTGGGCTTTCTTTGGGCTTTCTTTCCCCTTTCTTTGGGCTTTCTATCCCCTTTCTTTGGGCTTTTTTTCCCCTTTCTTTGGGCTTTCTTTGGGCTTTCTTTCCCCTTTTTTTGGGCTTTCTTTCCCCTTTCTTTGGGCTTTCTTTGCGCTTTCTTTCCCCTTTCTTTGGGCTTTCTTTGGGCTTTCTTTCCGCTTTCTTTGGGCTTTCTTTGGGCTTTCTTTGGGCTTTCTTTGGGCTTTCTTTGGGCTTTCCTTCCCCTTTCTTTGGGCTTTCTTTCCCCTTTCTTTGGGCTTTCTTTCCCCTTTCTTTGGGCTTTCTTTCCCCTTTCTTTGGTATTTCTTTGCGCTTTCTTTCCCCTTTCTTTGGGCTTTCTTTGGGCTTTCTTTGGGCTTTCTTTCCCCTTTCTTAGGGCTTTCTTCGGGCTTTCTTTCTACTTTCTTTCCCCTTTCTTTGGGCTTTCTTTCCCCTTTCTTTGGGCTTTCTTTCCCCTTTCTTTGCCATTTCTTTGGGCTTTTTTTGGGCTTTCTTTCCCCTTTCTTTCCCTTTTCTTTGGGCTTTCTTTCCCCCTTCTTTTGGGGTTTCTTTCTCCTTTCTTTGGGCTTTCTTACCCCTTTCTGTGGGATTTCTTTGGGCTTTCTTTGGGCTTTCTTTCCCCTTTCTTTGGGCTTTCTTTCCCCTTTCTTTGGGCTTTCCTTGGGCTTTCTTTGGGCTTTCTTTGGGCTTTCTTTCCCCTTTCTTTGCGCTTTCTTTGGGCTTTCTTTGGGCTTTCTTTGGGCTTTCTTTCCCCTTTCTTTGGGCTTTCTTTCCCCTTTCTTTGGGCTTTCTTTCCCTTTTCTTTGGGCATTCTTTCCCCTTTCTTTGGGCTGTCATTCCCATTTCTTTGGGCTTTCTTTCCCCTTTCTTTGGGCTTTCCTTCGGCTTTCTTTGGGCTTTCTTTGGGCTTTCTTTGGGCTTTCCTTGGGCTTTCTTTCCCCTTTCTTTGGGCTTTCTTTCCCTTTCTTTGGGCTTTCTTTCCCCTTTCTTTGGGCTTTCTTTCCCCTTTCTTTCCCATTTCTTTGGGCTTTTTTTGGGCTTTCTTTCCCCTTTCTTTCCCTTTTCTTTGGGCTTTCTTTCCCCCTTCTTTTGGGGTTTCTTTCTCCTTTCTTTGGGCTTTCTTACCCCTTTCTGTGGGATTTCTTTGGGCTTTCTTTGGGCTTTCTTTGGGCTTTCTTTCCCCTTTCTTTGGGCTTTCTTTCCCCTTTCTTTGGGCTTTCTTTGGGCTTTCTTTCCCCTTTCTTTGGGCTTTCTATCCCCTTTCTTTGGGCTTTTTTTCCCCTTTCTTTGGGCTTTCTTTGGGCTTTCTTTCCCCTTTTTTTGGCTTTCTTTCCCCTTTCTTTGGCTTTCTTTGCGCTTTCTTTCCCCTTTCTTTGGGCTTTCTTTGGGCTTTCTTTGGGCTTTCTTTCCGCTTTCTTTGGGCTTTCTTTGGGCTTTCTTTGGGCTTTCTTTGGGCTTTCTTTGGGCTTTCCTTCCCCTTTCTTTGGGCTTTCTTTCCCCTTTCTTTGGGCTTTCTTTCCCCTTTCTTTGGGCTTTCTTTGGGCTTTCTTTGGGCTTTCTTTCCCCTTTCTTAGGGCTTTCTTCGGGCTTTCTTTCTACTTTCTTTCCCCTTTCTTTGGGCTTTCTTTCCCCTTTCTTTGGCTTTCTTTCCCCTTTCTTTGCCATTTCTTTGGGCTTTTTTTGGGCTTTCTTTCCCCTTTCTTTCCCTTTTCTTTGGGCTTTCTTTCCCCCTTCTTTTGGGGTTTCTTTCTCCTTTCTTTGGGCTTTCTTACCCCTTTCTGTGGGATTTCTTTGGGCTTTCTTTGGGCTTTCTTTCCCCTTTCTTTGGGCTTTCTTTCCCCTTTCTTTGGGCTTTCCTTGGGCTTTCTTTGGGCTTTCTTTGGGCTTTCTTTCCCCTTTCTTTGCGCTTTCTTTGGGCTTTCTTTGGGCTTTCTTTCCCCTTTCTTTGGGCTTTCTTTCCCCTTTCTTTGGGCTTTCTTTCCCTTTTCTTTGGGCATTCTTTCCCCTTTCTTTGGGCTGTCATTCCCATTTCTTTGGGCTTTCTTTCCCCTTTCTTTGGGCTTTCCTTCGGCTTTCTTTGGGCTTTCTTTGGGCTTTCTTTGGGCTTTCCTTGGGCTTTCTTTCCCCTTTCTTTGGGCTTTCTTCCCCTTTCTTTGGGCTTTCTTTCCCCTTTCTTTGGGCTTTCTTTCCCCTTTCTTTCCCATTTCTTTGGGCTTTTTTTGGGCTTTCTTCCCCTTTCTTTCCCTTTTCTTTGGGCTTTCTTTCCCCCTTCTTTTGGGGTTTCTTTCTCCTTTCTTTGGGCTTTCTTACCCCTTTCTGTGGGATTTCTTTGGCTTTCTTTGGGCTTTCTTTGGGCTTTCTTTCCCCTTTCTTTGGCTTTCTTTCCCCTTTCTTTGGGCTTTCCTTGGGCTTTCTTTGGGCTTTCTTTGGGCTTTCTTTCCCCTTTCTTTGCGCTTTCTTTGGGCTTTCTTTGGGCTTTCTTTGGCTTTCTTTCCCCTTTCTTTAGGCTTTCTTTCCCCTTTCTTTGGGCTGTCTTTACCCTTTCTTTGGGCTTTCTCTCCCCTTTCTTTGGGCTTTCTTTCCCCTTTCTTTGGGCTTTCTTTCCCCTTTCTTTGGGCTTTCTTTGCGCTTTCTTTCCCCTTTCTTTGGGCTTTCTTTGGGCTTTCTCCCCTTTCTTTGGGCTTTCTTTCCCCTTTCTTTGGGCTTTATTTCCCCTTTCTTTGGGCTTTCTTTCCCCTTTCTTTGGGGTTTCTTTGGGCTTTCTTACCCCTTTCTTTGGGCTTTCTTTCGGCTTTCTTTCCCCTTTCCTTGGGCTTTCTTTGGGCTTTCTTTGGGCTTTCTTTGGGCTTTCTCTCATCTTTCTTTGGGCTTTCTTTCCCCTTTCTTTGGGCTTTCTTTCCCCTTTCTTTGGGCTTTCTTTCCCCTTTCTTTGGGCTTTCTTTCCCTTTCTTTGGTATTTCTTTGCGCTTTCTTTCCCCTTTCTTTGGGCTTTCTTTGGGCTTTCTTTCCCCTTTCTTAGGGCTTTCTTCGGGCTTTCTTTCTACTTTCTTTCCCCTTTCTTTGGGCTTTCTTTCCCCTTTCTTTGGGCTTTCTTTCCCCTTTCTTTCCCATTTCTTTGGGCTTTTTTTGGGCTTTCTTTCCCCTTTCTTTCCCTTTTCTTTGGGCTTCTTTCCCCCTTCTTTTGGGGTTTCTTTCTCCTTTCTTTGGGCTTTCTTACCCCTTTCTGTGGGATTTCTTTGGGCTTTCTTTGGGCTTTCTTTGGGCTTTCTTTCCCCTTTCTTTGGGCTTTCTTTCCCCTTTCTTTGGGCTTTCCTTGGGCTTTCTTTGGGCTTTCTTTGGGCTTTCTTTCCCCTTTCTTTGCGCTTTCTTTGGGCTTTCTTTGGGCTTTCTTTCCCCTTTCTTTGGGCTTCTTTCCCCTTTCTTTGGGCTTTCTTTCCCTTTTCTTTGGGCATTCTTTCCCCTTTCTTTGGGCTGTCATTCCCATTTCTTTGGGCTTTCTTTCCCCTTTCTTTGGGCTTTCCTTCGGCTTTCTTTGGGCTTTCTTTGGCTTTCTTTGGGCTTTCTTTCCCCTTTCTTTCCCCTTTCTTTGGGCTTTCTTTCCCCTTTCTTTGGGCTTTCTTTCCCCTTTCTTTGGGCTTTCTTTCCCCTTTCTTTCCCATTTCTTTGGGCTTTTTTTGGGCTTTCTTTCCCCTTTCTTTCCCTTTTCTTTGGGCTTTCTTTCCCCCTTCTTTTGGGTTTCTTTCTCCTTTCTTTGGGCTTTCTTACCCTTTCTGTGGGATTTCTTTGGCTTTCTTTGGGCTTTCTTTGGGCTTTCTTTCCCCTTTCTTTGGGCTTTCTTTCCCCTTTCTTTGGGCTTTCCTTGGGCTTTCTTTGGGCTTTCTTTGGGCTTTCTTTCCCCTTTCTTTGCGCTTTCTTTGGGCTTTCTTTGGGCTTTCTTTGGGCTTTCTTTCCCCTTTCTTTGGGCTTTCTTTCCCCTTTCTTTGGGCTTTCTTTCCCCTTTCTTTGGGCTTTCTTTCCCCTTTCTTTGGGCTTTCTTTGCGCTTTCTTTCCCCTTTCTTTGGGCTTCCTTTGGGCTTTCTTCCCCCTTTCTTTGGGCTTTCTTTCCCCTTTCTTTGGGCTTTATTTCCCCTTTCTTTGGGCTTTCTTTCCCCTTTCTTTGGGCTTTCTTTGGGCTTTCTTTGGGCTTTCATTCCCCTTTCTTTGGGCTTTCTTTGGGCTTTCTTTGGGCTTTCTTTGGGATTTCTTTGGGCTTTCTTTGGGCTTTCATTCCCCTTTCTTTGGGCTTTCTTTGGGATTTCTTTGGGCTTTCTTTGGGCTTTCTTTCCCCTTTCTTTGGGCTTTCTTTGGGCTTTCTTTCCCCTTTCTTTGGGCTTTCTTTGGGCTTTCTTTGGGCTTTCCTTCCACTTACTTTGGGCATTCTTTCCCCTTTCTTTGGGCTTTCTTTCCCCTTTCTTTGGGCTTTCTTTGGGCTTTCTTTCCCCTTCCTTTGGGCTTTCTTTCCCCTTCCTTTGGGCTTTTTTGGGCTTTCTTTCCCTTTCTTTGGGCTTTCTTTGGGCTTTCTTTCCCCTTTCTTTGGGCTTTCTTTCCCCTTTCTTTGGGCTTTCTTTCCCCTTTCTTTGGGCTTTCTTTGGGCTGTCATTCCCCTTTATTTGGGCTTTCTTTGGGCTTTCTTTCCCCTTTCTTTGGGCTTTGTTTCCCCTTTCTTTGGGCTTTCTTTGGGCTTTCTTTCCCCTTTCTTTGGGCTTTCTTTCCCCTTTCTTTGGGCTTTCTTTGGGCTTTCTTTCCCCTTTCTTTGGGCTTTCTTTCCCACTTCTTTGGGCTTTCTTTGGGCTTTCTTTGGGCTTTCTTTGGGCTTTCTTTGGGCTTTCTTTCCTCTTTCTTTCCACTTTCTTTGGGCTTTCTTTGGGCTTTCTTTGGGCTTTCTTTCCCCTTTCTTTGGGTTTTCTTTGGGCTTTCTTTGGGCTTTCTTTCCCTTTCTTTGGGCTTTCTTTGGGGTTTCTTTGGGCTTTCTTTGGGCTTTCTTTCCCTGTCTTTGGGCTTTGTTTGGGCTTTCTTTTGGCTTTCTTTGGGCTTTCATTCCCCTTTCTTTGGGCTTTCTTTGGGCTTTCTTTCCCCTTTCTTTGGGCTTTCTTTGGGCTTTCTTTCCGCTTTCTTTGGGCTTTCTTTGGGCTTTATTTCCCCTTTCTTTGGGCTTTCTTTCCCCTTTCTTTGGGGTTTCTTTGGGCTTTCTTACCCCTTTCTTTGGGCTTTCTTTCGGCTTTCTTTCCCCTTTCCTGGTGCTTTCTTTGGGCTTTCTTTGGGCTTTCTTTGGGCTTTCTTTCATCTTTCTTTGGGCTTTCTTTCCCCTTTCTTTGGGCTTTCTTTCCCCTTTCTTTGGGCTTTCTTTCCCCTTTCTTTGGTATTTCTTTGCGCTTTCTTTCCCCTTTCTTTGGGCTTTCTTTGGGCTTTCTTTCCCCTTTCTTAGGGCTTTCTTCGGGCTTTCTTTCTACTTTCTTTCCCCTTTCTTTGGGCTTTCTTTCCCCTTTCTTTGGGCTTTCTTTCCCCTTTCTTTCCCATTTCTTTGGGCTTTTTTTGGGCTTTCTTTCCCCTTTCTTTCCCTTTTCTTTGGGCTTTCTTTCCCCCTTCTTTTGGGGTTTCTTTCTCCTTTCTTTGGGCTTTCTTACCCCTTTCTGTGGGATTTCTTTGGGCTTTCTTTGGGCTTTCTTTCCCCTTTCTTTGGCTTTCTTTCCCCTTTCTTTGGGCTTTCCTTGGGCTTTCTTTGGGCTTTCTTTGGGCTTTCTTTCCCCTTTCTTTGCGCTTTCTTTGGGCTTTCTTTGGGCTTTCTTTGGGCTTTCTTTCCCCTTTCTTTGGGCTTTCTTTCCCCTTTCTTTGGGCTTTCTTTCCCTTTTCTTTGGGCATTCTTTCCCCTTTCTTTGGGCTGTCATTCCCATTTCTTTGGGCTTTCTTTCCCCTTTCTTTGGGCTTTCCTTCGGCTTTCTTTGGGCTTTCTTTGGGCTTTCTTTGGGCTTTCTTTGGGCTTTCTTTCCACTTTCTTTGGGCTTTCTTTCCCCTTTCTTTGGGCTTTCTTTCCCCTTTCTTTGGGCTTTCTTTCCCCTTTCTTTCCCATTTCTTTGGGCTTTTTTGGGCTTTCTTTCCCCTTTCTTTCCCTTTTCTTTGGGCTTTCTTTCCCCCTTCTTTTGGGGTTTCTTTCTCCTTTCTTTGTGCTTTCTTTCCCCTTTCTTTGGGCTTTCCTTGGGCTTTCTTTGGGCTTTGTTTGGGCTTTCTTTGGCTTTCTTTCCCCTTTCTTTGGGCTTTCTTTCCCCTTTCTTTGGGCTTTCCTTGGGCTTTCTTTGGGCTTTCTTTGGGCTTTCTTTCCCCTTTCTTTGCGCTTTCTTTGGGCTTTCTTTGGGCTTTCTTTGGGCTTTCTTTCCCCTTTCTTTGGGCTTTCTTTCCCCTTTGTTTGGGCTTTCTTTCCCCTTTCTTTGGGCTTTCTTTCCCCTTTCTTTGGGCTTTCTTTGCGCTTTCCTTCCCCTTTCTTTGGGCTTTCTTTGGGCTTTCTTCCCCTTTCTTTGGGCTTTCTTTCCCCTTTCTTTGGGCTTTATTTCCCCTTTCTTTGGGCTTTCTTTCCCCTTTCTTTGGGCTTTCTTTGGGCTTTCTTTGGGCTTTCATTCCCCTTTCTTTGGGCTTTCTTTGGGCTTTCTTTGGGCTTTCTTTGGGATTTCTTTGGGCTTTCTTTGGGCTTTCATTCCCCTTTCTTTGGGATTTCTTTGGGCTTTCTTTGGGCTTTCTTTGGGCTTTCTTTCCCCTTTCTTTGGGCTTTCTTTGGGCTTTCTTTCCCCTTTCTTTGGGCTTTCTTTGGGCTTTCTTTGGGCTTTCCTTCCACTTACTTTGGGCATTCTTTCCCCTTTCTTTGGGCTTTCTTTCCCCTTTCTTTGGGCTTTCTTTGGGCTTTCTTTCCCTTCCTTTGGGCTTTCTTTCCCCTTTCTTTGGGCTTTTTTTGGGCTTTCTTTCCCCTTTCTTTGGGCTTTCTTTGGGCTTTCTTTCCCCTTTCTTTGGGCTTTCTTTCCCCTTTCTTTGGGCTTTCTTTCCCCTTTCTTTGGGCTTTGTTTGGGCTGTCATTCCCCTTTATTTGGGCTTTCTTTGGGCTTTCTTTCCCCTTTCTTTGGGCTTTGTTTCCCCTTTCTTTGGGCTTTCTTTGGGCTTTCTTTCCCCTTTCTTTGGGCTTTCTTCCCCTTTCTTTGGGCTTTCTTTGGGCTTTCTTTGGGCTTTCTTTCCCCTTTCTTTGGGCTTTCTTTCCCACTTCTTTGGGCTTTCTTTGGGCTTTCTTTGGGCTTTCTTTGGGCTTTCTTTGGGCTTTCTTTCCTCTTTCTTTCCACTTTCTTTGGGCTTTCTTTGGGCTTTCTTTGGGCTTTCTTTCCCCTTTCTTTGGGTTTTCTTTGGGCTTTCTTTGGGCTTTCTTTCCCCTTTCTTTGGGCTTTCTTTGGGGTTTCTTTGGGCTTTCTTTGGGCTTTCTTTCCCTTTCTTTGGGCTTTGTTTGGGCTTTCTTTTGGCTTTCTTTGGGCTTTCATTCCCCTTTCTTTGGGCTTTCTTTGGGCTTTCTTTCCCCTTTCTTTGGGCTTTCTTTGCGCTTTCTTTCCCCTTTCTTTGGGCTTTCTTTGGGCTTTCTTTCCCCTTTCTTTGGGCTTTCTATCCCCTTTCTTTGGGCTTTTTTCCCCTTTCTTTGGGCTTTCTTTGGGCTTTCTTTCCCCTTTTTTTGGGCTTTCTTTCCCCTTTCTTTGGGCTTTCTTTGCGCTTTCTTTCCCCTTTCTTTGGGCTTTCTTTGGGCTTTCTTTGGGCTTTCTTTCCGCTTTCTTTGGGCTTTCTTTGGGCTTTCTTTGGGCTTTCTTTGGGCTTTCTTTCCCCTTTCTTTGGGCTTTCTTTCCCTTTCTTTGGGCTTTCTTTCCCCTTTCTTTGGGCTTTCTTTCCCCTTTCTTTGGTATTTCTTTGCGCTTTCTTTCCCCTTTCTTTGGGCTTTCTTTGGGCTTTCTTTCCCCTTTCTTAGGGCTTTCTTCGGGCTTTCTTTCTACTTTCTTTCCCCTTTCTTTGGGCTTTCTTTCCCCTTTCTTTGGGCTTTCTTTCCCCTTTCTTTCCCATTTCTTTGGCTTTTTTTGGGCTTTCTTTCCCCTTTCTTTCCCTTTTCTTTGGGCTTTCTTTCCCCCTTCTTTTGGGGTTTCTTTCTCCTTTCTTTGGCTTTCTTACCCCTTTCTGTGGGATTTCTTTGGGCTTTCTTTGGCTTTCTTTGGGCTTTCTTTCCCCTTTCTTTGGGCTTTCTTTCCCCTTTCTTTGGGCTTTCCTTGGGCTTTCTTTGGGCTTTCTTTGGGCTTTCTTTCCCCTTTCTTTGCGCTTTCTTTGGGCTTTCTTTGGGCTTTCTTTGGCTTTCTTTCCCCTTTTTTTGGCTTTCTTTCCCCTTTCTTTGGGCTTTCTTTCCCTTTTCTTTGGGCATTCTTTCCCCTTTCTTTGGGCTGTCATTCCCATTTCTTTGGGCTTTCTTTCCCCTTTCTTTGGGCTTTCCTTCGGCTTTCTTTGGGCTTTGTTTGGGCTTTCTTTGGGCTTTCTTTGGGCTTTCTTTCCCCTTTCTTTGGGCTTTCTTTCCCTTTCTTTGGGCTTTCTTTCCCCTTTCTTTCCCATTTCTTTGGGCTTTTTTTGGGCTTTCTTTCCCCTTTCTTTCCCTTTTCTTTGGGCTTTCTTTCCCCCTTCTTTTGGGGTTTCTTTCTCCTTTCTTTGGGCTTTCTTACCCCTTTCTGTGGGATTTCTTTGGGCTTTCTTTGGGCTTTCTTTGGGCTTTCTTTCCCCTTTCTTTGGGCTTTCTTTCCCCTTTCTTTGGGCTTTCCTTGGGCTTTCTTTGGGCTTTCTTTGGGCTTTCTTTCCCCTTTCTTTGCGCTTTCTTTGGGCTTTCTTTGGGCTTTCTTTGGGCTTTCTTTCCCCTTTCTTTAGGCTTTCTTTCCCCTTTCTTTGGGCTGTCTTTCCCCTTTCTTTGGGCTTTCTCTCCCCTTTCTTTGGGCTTTCTTTCCCCTTTCTTTGGGCTTTCTTTCCCCTTTCTTTGGGCTTTCTTTGCGCTTTCTTTCCCCTTTCTTTGGGCTTTCTTTGGGCTTTCTTCCCCCTTTCTTTGGGCTTTCTTTCCCCTTTCTTTGGGCTTTATTTCCCCTTTCTTTGGGCTTTCTTTCCCCTTTCTTTGGGGTTTCTCTGGGCTTTCTTACCCCTTTCTTTGGGCTTTCTTTTGGCTTTCTTTCCCCTTTCCTTGGGCTTTCTTTGGGCTTTCTTTGGGCTTTCTTTGGGCTTTCCTTGGGCTTTCTTTCATCTTTCTTTGGGCTTTCTTTCCCCTTTCTTTGGGCTTTCTTTCCCCTTTCTTTGGGCTTTCTTTCCCCTTTCTTTGGGCTTTCTTTCCCCTTTCTTTGGGCTTTCTTTCCCCTTTCTTTGGTATTTCTTTGCGCTTCCTTTCCCCTTTCTTTGGGCTTTCTTTGGGCTTTCTTTCCCCTTTCTTAGGGCTTTCTTCGGGCTTTCTTTCTACTTTCTTTCCCCTTTCTTTGGGCTTTCTTTCCCCTTTCTTTGGGCTTTCTTTCCCCTTTCTTTCCCATTTCTTTGGGCTTTTTTTGGGCTTTCTTTCCCCTTTCTTTCCCTTTTCTTTGGGCTTTCCTTCCCCCTTCTTTTGGGGTTTCTTTCTCCTTTCTTTGGGCTTTCTTACCCCTTTCTGTGGGATTTCTTTGGGCTTTCTTTGGGCTTTCTTTGGGCTTTCTTTCCCTTTTCTTTGGGCTTTCTTTCCCCTTTCTTTGGGCTTTCCTTGGGCTTTCTTTGGGCTTTCTTTGGGCTTTCTTTCCCCTTTCTTTGCGCTTTCTTTGGGCTTTCTTTGGGCTTTCTTTGGGCTTTCTTTCCCCTTTCTTTGGGCTTTCTTTCCCCTTTCTTTCGGCTTTCTTTCCCTTTTCTTTGGGCATTCTTTCCCCTTTCTTTGGGCTGTCATTCCCATTTCTTTGGGCTTTCTTTCCCCTTTCTTTGGGCTTTCCTTCGGCTTTCTTTGGGCTTTCTTTGGGCTTTCTTTGGGCTTTCTTTCCCCTTTCTTTGGGCTTTCTTTCCCCTTTCTTTGGGCTTTCTTTCCCCTTTCTTTGGGCTTTCTTTCTCCTTTCTTTCCCATTTCTTTGGGCTTTTTTTGGGCTTTCTTTCCCCTTTCTTTCCCTTTTCTTTGGGCTTTCTTTCCCCCTTCTTTTGGGGTTTCTTTCTCCTTTCTTTGGGCTTTCTTACCCCTTTCTGTGGGATTTCTTTGGGCTTTCTTTGGGCTTTCTTTGGGCTTTCTTTCCCCTTTCTTTGGGCTTTCTTTCCCCTTTCTTTGGGCTTTCCTTGGGCTTTCTTTGGGCTTTCTTTGGGCTTTCTTTCCCCTTTCTTTGCGCTTTCCTTGGGCTTTCTTTGGGCTTTCTTTGGGCTTTCTTTCCCCTTTCTTTGGGCTTTCTTTCCCCTTTCTTTGGGCTGTCTTTCCCCTTTCTTTGGGCTTTCTTTCCCCTTTCTTTGGGCTTTCTTTCCCCTTTCTTTGGGCTTTCTTTCCCCTTTCTTTGGGCTTTCTTTGCGCTTTCTTTCCCCTTTCTTTGGGCTTTCTTTGGGCTTTCTTCCCCCTTTCTTTGGGCTTTCTTTCCCCTTTCTTTGGGCTTTATTTCCCCTTTCTTTGGGCTTTCTTTCCCCTTTCTTTGGGGTTTCTTTGGGCTTTCTTACCCCTTTCTTTGGGCTTTCTTTTGGCTTTCTTTCCCCTTTCCTTGGGCTTTCTTTGGGCTTTCTTTGGGCTTTCTTTGGGCTTTCTTTCATCTTTCTTTGGGCTTTCTTTCCCCTTCCTTTGGGCTTTCTTTCCCCTTTCTTTGGGCTTTCTTTCCCCTTTCTTTGGGCTTTCTTTGGGCTGTCATTCCCCTTTATTTGGGCTTTCTTTGGGCTTTCTTTCCCCTTTCTTTGGGCTTTCTTTCCCCTTTCTTTGGGCTTTCTTTGGGCTCTCTTTCCCCTTTCTTTGGGCTTTCTTTCCCCTTTCTTTTGGCTTTCTTTGGGCTTTCTTTCCCCTTTCTTTGGGCTTTCCTTGGGCTTTCTTTGGGCTTTCTTTGGGCTTTCTTTGTGCTTTCTTTCCCCTTTCTTTGGGCTTTCTTTCCCCTTTCTTTGGGCTTTCTTTCCCCTTTCTTTGGGCTGTCATTCCCCTTTCTTTGGGCTTTCTTTCCCCTTTCTTTGGGCTTTCTTTCCCCTTTCTTTGGGCTTTCTTTCCCCTTTCTTTGGGCTTTCTTTGCGCTTTCTTTCCCCTTTCTTTGGGCTTTCTTTGGGCTTTCTTCCCCCTTTCTTTGGGCTTTCTTTCCCCTTTCTTTGGGCTTTATTTCCCCTTTCTTTGGGCTTTCTTTCCCCTTTCTTTGGGGTTTCTTTGGGCTTTCTTTCCCCTTTCTTTGGGCTTTCTTTTGGCTTTCTTTCCCCTTTCCTTGGGCTTTCTTTGGGCTTTCTTTGGGCTTTCTTTGGGCTTTCTTTCATCTTTCTTTGGGCTTTCTTTCATCTTTCTTTGGGCTTTCTTTCCCCTTTCTTTGGGCTTTCTTTCCCCTTTCTTTGGGCTTTCTTTCCCCTTTCTTTGGGCTTTCTTTGGGCTGTCATTCCCCTTTATTTGGTCTTTCTTTGGGCTTTCTTTCCCCTTTCTTTGGGCTTTGTTTCCCCTTTCTTTGGGCTTTCTTTGGGCTTTCTTTCCCCTTTCTTTGGGCTTTCTTTCCCCTTTCTTTGGGCTTTCTTTGGGCTTTCTTTGGGCTTTCTTTGGGCTTTCTTTCATCTTTCTTTGGGCTTTCTTTCCCCTTCCTTTGGGCTTTCTTTCCCCTTTCTTTGGGCTTTCTTTCCCCTTTCTTTGGGCTTTCTTTGGGCTGTCATTCCCCTTTATTTGGGCTTTCTTTGGGCTTTCTTTCCCCTTTCTTTGGGCTTTCTTTCCCCTTTCTTTGGGCTTTCTTTGGGCTCTCTTTCCCCTTTCTTTGGGCTTTCTTTCCCCTTTCTTTTGGCTTTCTTTGGGCTTTCTTTCCCCTTTCTTTGGGCTTTCCTTGGGCTTTCTTTGGGCTTTCTTTGGGCTTTCTTTGTGCTTTCTTTCCCCTTTCTTTGGGCTTTCTTTCCCCTTTCTTTGGGCTTTCTTTCCCCTTCTTTGGGCTGTCATTCCCCTTTCTTTGGGCTTTCTTTCCCCTTTCTTTGGGCTTTCTTTCCCCTTTCTTTGGGCTTTCTTTCCCCTTTCATTGGGCTTTCTTTGCGCTTTCTTTCCCCTTTCTTTGGGCTTTCTTTGGGCTTTCTTCCCCCTTTCTTTGGGCTTTCTTTCCCCTTTCTTTGGGCTTTATTTCCCCTTTCTTTGGGCTTTCTTTCCCCTTTCTTTGGGGTTTCTTTGGGCTTTCTTTCCCCTTTCTTTGGGCTTTCTTTTGGCTTTCTTTCCCCTTTCCTTGGGCTTTCTTTGGGCTTTCTTTGGGCTTTCTTTGGGCTTTCTTTCATCTTTCTTTGGGCTTTCTTTCATCTTTCTTTGGGCTTTCTTTCCCCTTTCTTTGGGCTTTCTTTCCCCTTTCTTTGGGCTTTCTTTCCCCTTTCTTTGGGCTTTCTTTGGGCTGTCATTCCCCTTTATTTGGTCTTTCTTTGGGCTTTCTTTCCCCTTTCTTTGGGCTTTGTTTCCCCTTTCTTTGGGCTTTCTTTGGGCTTTCTTTCCCCTTTCTTTGGGCTTTCTTTCCCCTTTCTTTGGGCTTTCCTTGGGCTTTCTTTGGGCTTTCTTTGGGCTTTCTTTGGGCTTTCTTTCCCCTTTCTTTGGGCTTTCTTTCCCCTTTCTTTGGGCTTTCTTTCCCCTTTCTTTGGGCTTTCTTTCCCCTTTCTTTGGGCTGTCATTCCCCTTTCTTTGGGGTTTCTTTGGGCTTTCTTTCCCCTTTCTTTGGGCTTTCTTTGGGCTGTCATTCCCCTTTATTTGGGCTTTCTTTGGGCTTTCTTTCCCTTTGGGCTGTCATTCCCCTTTATTTGGGCTTTCTTTGGGCTTTCTTTCCCCTTTCTTTGGGCTTTGTTTCCCCTTTCTTTGGGCTTTCTTTGGGCTTTCTTTCCCCTTTCTTTGGGCTTTCTTTCCCCTTTCTTTTGGCTTTCTTTGGGCTTTCTTTCCCCTTTCTTTGGGCTTTGTTTCCCCTTTCTTTGGGCTTTCTTTAGGCTTTCTTTAGGCTTTCTTTGGGCTTTCTTTCCGCTTTCTTTGGGCTTAATTTGGGATTTCTTTCCCTTTTCTTTGGGCTTTCTTTCCCCTTTCTTTGGGCTTTCTTTGGGCTTTCTTTCCCCTTTCTTTGGGCTTTCTTTCCCCTTTCTTTGGGCTTTCTTCCCCTTTTCTTTGGTCTTTCTTTGGGCTTTCTTTGGGCTTTCTTTGGGCTCTCTCTGGGCTTTCTTTCCCCTTTCTTTGGGCTTTCTTTCCCCTTTCTTTGGGCTTTTTTTGGCTTTCTTTCCCCTTTCTTTGGGCTTTCTTTTCCCCTTTCTTTGGGCTTTCTTTCCCCTTTCTTTGGGCTTTCTTTCCCATTTCTTTCCACTTTCTTTGGGCTTTTCTTTGGTCTTTCTTTCCCCTTTCTTTGGGCTTTCTTTGGGATTTCTTTGGGCTTTCTTTGGGCTTTCTTTCCCCTTTCTTTGGGCTTTCTTTGGGCTTTCTTTGGGCTTTCTTTCCCCTTTCTTTGGGCTTTCTTTGGGCTTTCTTTGGGCTTTCATTCCCCTTTCTTTGGGGCTTTCTTTGGGCTTTCTTTGGGCTTTCTTTGGGATTTCTTTGGGCTTTCTTTGGTCTTTCATTCCCCTTTCTTTGGGCTTTCTTTGGGATTTCTTTGGGCTTTCTTTGGGCTTTCTTTCCCCTTTCTTTGGGCTTTCTTTGGGCTTTCTTTCCCCTTTCTTTGGGCTTTCTTTGGGCTTTCTTTGGGCTTTCCTTCCACTTTCTTTGGGCATTCTTTCCCCTTTCTTTTGGCTTTCTTTCCCCTTTCTTTGGGCTTTCTTTGGGCTTTCTTTCCCCTTCCTTGGGCTTTCTTTCCCCTTTCTTTGGGCTTTTTTTGGGCTTTCTTTCCCCTTTCTTTGGGCTTTCTTTGGGCTTTCTTTCCCCTTTCTTTGGGCTTTCTTTCCCCTTTCTTTGGGCTTTCTTTCCCCTTTCTTTGGGCTTTCTTTGGGCTGTCATTCCCATTTTATTTGGGCTTTCTTTGGGCTTTCTTTCCCCTTTCCCTTGGGCTTTCTTTCCCCCTTTCTTTGGGCTTTCTTTGGGCTTTCTTTTCCCCTTTCTTTGGGCTTTCTTTCCCCTTTCTTTGGGCATTCTTTGGGCTTTCTTTCCCCTTTCTTTGGGCTTTCTTTCCCACTTCTTTGGGCTTTCTTTGGGCTTTCTTTGGGCTTTCTTTGGGCTTTCTTTGGGCTTTCTTTCCTCTTTCTTTCCACTTTTCTTTGGGCTTTCTTTGGGCTTTCTTTGGGCTTTCTTTCCCCTTTCTTTGGGTTTCTTTGGGCTTTCTTTGGGCTTTCTTTCCCTTCTTTGGGCTTTCTTTGGGGTTTCTTTGGGCTTTCTTTGGGCTTTCTTTCCCTTTCTTTGGGCTTTGTTTGGGCTTTCTTTTGGCTTTCTTTGGGCTTTCATTCCCCTTTCTTTGGGCTTTCTTTGGGCTTTCTTTCCCCTTTCTTTGGGCTTTCTTTGGGCTTTCTTTCCCCTTTCTTTGGGCTTTCTTTGGGCTTTCTTTCCCCTTTCTTTGGGCTTTCTATCCCCTTTCTTTGGGCTTTTTTTCCCCTTTCTTTGGGCATTCTTTGGGCTTTCTTTCCCCTTTTTTTTGGGCTTTCTTTCCCCCTTTTCTTTGGGCTTTCTTTGCGCTTTCTTTCCCCTTTCTTTGGGCTTCTTTGGGTTTTCTTTGGGCTTTCTTTCCGCTTTCTTTGGGCTTTCTTTGGGCTTTCTTTCCCCTTTCTTTGGGCTTTCTTTCCCCTTTCTTTGGGCTGTCTTTCCCCTTTCTTTGGGCTTTCTTTCCCCTTTCTTGGGCTTTCTTTCCCTTTTCTTTGGGCTTTCTTTGGTCTTTCTTTGGGCTTTCTCTGGGCTTTTCTTTCCCCTTTCTTTGGGCTTTCTTTGGGCTTTCTTTCCCGTTTCTTTGGGCTTTCTTTGGGCTTTCTTTCCCCTTTCTTTGGGCTTTCTTTCCCCTTTCTTTGTGCTTTTTTCCCCTTTCTTTGGGCTTTCTTTCCCCCTTTCTTTGGGCTTTCTTTGCGCTTTCTTTCCCCTTTCTTTGGGATTTCTTTGGGCTTTCTTCCCCCTTTCTTTGGGCTTTCTTTCCCCTTTCTTTGGGCTTTTATTTCCCCTTTCTTTGGGCTTTCTTTTCCCGTTTCTTTGGGGTTTCTTTGGGCTTTCTTTCCCCTTTCTCTGGGCTTTCTTTTGGCTTTCTTTTCCCCTTTCCTTGGGCTTTCTTTGGGCTTTCTTTGGGCTTTCTTTCCCCTTTCTTTGGGCTTTCTTTCCCTTTCTTTGGGCTTTCTTTCCCCTTTCTTTGGGCTTTCTTTCCCCTTTCTTTGGGCTTTCTTTGGGCTGTCATTCCCCTTTCCTTTGGGCTTTCTTTGGGCTTTCTTTCCCCTTTCTTTGGGCTTTGGTTTCCCCTTTCTTTGGGATTTCTTTGGGCTTTCTTTCCACTTTCTTTGGGCTTTCTTTCCCCTTTCTTTTGGCTATATTTGGGCTTTCTTTCCCCTTTCTTTGGGCTTTGTTTCCCCTTTCTTTGGGCTTTCTTTAGGCTTTCTTTAGGCTTTCTTTGGGCTTTCTTTCCGCTTTCTTTGGGCTTAATTTAGGATTTCTTTCCCTTTTCTTTGGGCTTTCTTTCCCCTTTCTGTGGGCTTTCTTTGGGCTTTCTTTGGGCTTTCTTTCTACTTTCTTTCCCCTTTCTTTGGCTTTCTTTTCCCCTTTCTTTGGGCTTTCTTTCCCCTTTCTTTCCCGTTTCTTTGGGCTTTTTTTGGGCTTTCTTTCCCCTTTCTTGACCTTTTCTTTGGGCTTTCTTTCCCCCTTCTTTTGGGGTTTCTTTCTCCGTTCTTTGGGCTTTCTTACCCCTTTCTGTGGGCTTTCTTTCCCCTTTCTTTGGGCTTTCCTTTCCCCTTTCTTTGGGCTTTCTTTCCCCTTTCTTTGGGCTTTCTTTCCCCTTTCTTTGGGCTTTCCTTGGGCTTTCTTTCCCCTTTCTTTGGGCTTTCTTTCCCCTTTCTTTGGGCTTTCTTTGCCCTTTCTTTGGGCATTCGTTTCCCCTTTTTTTTCGGCTGTCATTCCCTTTCTTTGGCCTTTCTTTCCCCTTTCTTTGGGCTTTCCTTGGGCTTTCTTTGGGCTTTCTTTGGGCTTTCTTTTGGGCTTTTCTTTGGGCTTTCTTTTCCCCTTTCTTTGGGCTTTCTTTCCCTTTCTTTGGGATTTCTTTCCCCTTTCTTTGGGCTGTCATTCCCCTTTCTTTGGGCTTTCTTTCCCCTTTCTTTAGGCTTTCTTTCCCCTTTCTTTGGGCTTTCTTTGGGCCTTTCTTCCCCCTTTCTTTGGGCTTTCTTTCCCCTTTCTTTGGGCTTTATTTCCCCTTTCTTTGGGCTTTCTTTCCCCTTTCTTTGGGCTTTCCTTGGGCTTTCTTTCCCCTTTCTTTGGGGCTTTCTTTTGGCTTTCTTTCCCCTTTCCTTGGGCTTTCTTTGGGCTTTCTTTGGGCTTTCTTTGGGCTTTCTTTCCCCTTTCTTTGGGCTTTCTTTCCCCTTTCTTTGGGGCTTTCTTTCCCTTTTTCTTTGGACTTTCTTTTGGGCTTTCTTTGAGCTTTCTTTGGGCTCTCTCTGGGCTTTTCTTTCCCCTTTCTTTGGGCTTTCTTTTGGTCTTTCTTTGGGCTTTCTTTCCCCTTTCTTTGGGCTTTCTTTGGGCTTTCTTTCCACTTTCTTTGGGCTTTCTTTCCCCTTTCTTTGGGCTTTCTTTGGGCTTTTCCTTGAGCTTTCTTTCCCCTTTCCTTGGGCTTACTTTTGGGCTTTCTTTCCCCTTTCTTTGGGCTTTCTTTGGGCTTTCTTTCCCCTTTCTTTGGGTTTTTCTATCCCCTTTCTTTGGGCTTTCTTTCCCCTTTCTTTGGGCTTTCTTTGGGCTTTCTTTCCCCTTTCTTTGGCTTTCTTTCCCCTTTCTTTGGGCTTTCTTTCCCCTTTCTTTCGGCTTTTGGTTTCCCCTTTCTTTGGGCTTCTTTCCCCTTTCTTTGGGCTTTCATTGCTCATTCTTTCCCCTTTCTTTGGGCTTTCTTTGGGCTTTCTTTGGGCTTTCTTTGGGCTTTCTTTCCCCTTTCTTTCCACTTTCTTTGGGCTTTCTTTCCCTTTTCTTTGTGCTTTCTTTCCCCTTACTTTGGGCTTTCTTTGGGCTTTCTTTCCCCTTTCTTTGGGCTGTCTTTCCCCTTTCTTTGGGCTTTCTTTCCCCTTTCTTTTGGGCTTTCTTTTCTCTTTTCTTTGGGCTTTCTTTGGGCTTTCTTTGGGCTTTCTCTGGGCTTTCTTTCCCCTTTTCTTTGGGCTTTCTTTCCACTTTTCTTGGGTTTCTTTCCCCTTTCTTTGCGCTTTCTTTCCCCTTTCTTTTGGGCTGTCATTCCCCTTTCTTTGGGCTTTCTTTCCCCTTTCTTTGGGCTTTCCTTGGGCTTTCTTTGGGCTTTCTTTGGGCTTTCTTTGGGCTTTCTTTGGGCTTTCTTTCCCCTTTCTTTGGGCTTTCTTTCCCCTTTCTTTGGGCTTTCTTTCCCCTTTCTTTGGGCTTTCTTTCCCCTTTCTTTGGTATTTCTTTGCGCTTTCTTTCCCTTTCTTTGGGCTTTCTTTGGGCTTTCTTTCCCCTTTCTTAGGGCTTTCTTCGGGATTTCTTTTCTACTTTCTTTCCCCTTTCTTTGGGGCTTTCTTTCCCATTTCTTTGGGCTTTTTTTGGGCTTTCTTTCCCCTTTCTTTCCCATTTCTTTGGGCTTTTTTTGGGCTTTCTTTCCCCTTTCTTTCCCTTTCTTTGGGCTTTCTTTCCCCCTTCTTTTTGGGTTTTCTTTCTCCTTTCTTTGGGCTTTCTTACCCCTTTCTGTGGGATTTCTTTGGGCTTTCTTTGGGCTTTCTTTGGGCTTTCTTTCCCCTTTCTTTGGGCTTTCTTTCCCCTTTCTATGGGCTTTCTTTCCCCTTTCTTTGGGCTTTCTTTCCCCTTTCTTTGGGCTTTCTTTGCGCTTTCTTTCCCCTTTCTTTGGCTTTCTTTGGGCTTTCTTCCCCCTTTCTTTGGGCTTTCTTTCCCCTTTCTTTGGGCTTTATTTCCCCTTTCTTTGGGCTTTCTTTCCCCTTTCTTTGGGGTTTCTTTGGGATTTCTTTCCCCTTTCTTTGGGATTTCTTTTGGCTTTCTTTACCCTTTCATTGGGCTTTCTTTGGGCTTCCTTTGGACTTTCTTTCATCTTTCTTTAGGCTTTCTTTCCCCTTTCTTTGGGCTTTCTTTCCCCTTTCTTTGGGCTTTTCTTTGGGCTGTCATTCCCCTTTATTTGGGCTTTCTTTGGGCTTTCTTTTCCCTTTCTTTGGGCTTTGTTTCCCCTTTCTTTGGGCTTTCTTTGGGCCTTTCTTTCCCCTTTCTTTGGGCTTTCTTTCCCCTTTCTTTTGGCTTTCTTTGGGCTTTCTTTTCCCCTTTCATTGGGCTTTCCTTGGGGCTTTTCTTTGGGCTTTCTTTGGGCTTTTCTTGGGCTTTCTTTGGGCTTTCTTTCCCCTTTCTTTGCGCTTTCTTTGGGCTTTCTTTGGGCTTTCTTTGGGCTTTCTTTCCCTTTCTTTGGGCTTTCTTTCCTTTTCTTTGGGCATTCTTTCCCCTTTCTTTGGGCTGTCATTCCCATTTCTTTGGGCTTTCTTTCCCCTTTCTTTGGGCTTTCCTTCGGCTTTCTTTGGGCTTTCTTTGGGCCTTTCTTTGGGCTTTCTTTGGGCTTTCTTTCCATTTCTTTGGGCTTTCTTTCCCCTTTCTTTGGGCTTTCTTTCCCCCTTTCTTTGGGCTTTCTTTCCCCTTTCTTTCCCATTTCTTTGGGCTTTTTTTGGGCTTTTCTTTCCCCTTTCTTTCTGTTTTTCTTTGGGCTTTTCTTTCCCCTTCTTTTGGGGTTTCTTTCTCCTTTCTTTGGGCTTTCTTACCCCTTTCTCTGGGATTTCTTTGGGCTTTTCTTTGGGCTTTCTTTGGGCTTTCTTTCCCCTTTCTTTGGGCTTTCTTTCCCCTTTCTTTGGGCTTTTCCTTGGGCTTTCTTTGGGCTTTTCTTTGGGCTTTCTTTCCCCTTTCTTTGCGCTTTCTTTGGGCTTTCTTGGGCTTTTCTTTCCCCTTTCTTTGGGCTTTCTTTCCCCTTTCTTTGGGCTTTCTTTCCCCTTTCTTTGGGCTTTCTTTCCCCTTTCTTTGGGCTTTCTTTGCGCTTTCTTTCCCCTTTCTTTGGGCTTTCTTTGGGCTTTCTTCCCCTTTCTTTGGGCTTTCTTTCCCCTTTCTTTGGGCTTTATTTCCCCTTTCTTTGGGCTTTCTTTCCCCTTTCTTTGGGCTTTCTTTGGGCTTTCTTTGGGCTTTCATTCCCCTTTCTTTGGGCTTTCTTTGGGCTTTCTTTGGGCTTTCTTTGGGATTTCTTTGGGCTTTCTTTGGGCTTTCATTCCCCTTTCTTTGGGCTTTCTTTGGGATTTCTTTGGGCTTTCTTTGGGCTTTCTTTCCCCTTTCTTTGGCTTTCTTTGGGCTTTCTTTCCCCTTTCTTTGGGGCTTTCTTTGGGCTTTCTTTGGGCTTTCCTTCCACTTTCTTTGGGCATTCTTTCCCCTTTCTTGGGCTTTCTTTTCCCCTTTCTTTGGGCTTTCTTTGGGCTTTCTTTCCCCTTCCTTTGGGCTTTCTTTCCCCTTTCTTTGGGCTTTTTTTGGGCTTTCTTTCCCCTTTCTTTGGGCTTTCTTTGGGCTTTCTTTCCCCTTTCTTTGGGCCTTTCTTTTCCCCTTTCTTTGGGCTTTTCTTTCCCCTTTCTTTGGGCTTTCTTTCCCCTTTCTTTGGGCTTTCTTGGGCTGTCATTCCCCTTTAATTTGGGCTTTCTTTGGGCTTTCTTTTCCCTTTCTTTGGGCTTTGTTTCCCCTTTCTTTGGGCTTTCTTTGGGCTTTCTTTCCCCTTTCTTTGGGCTTTCTTTCCCTTTCTTTGGGCTTTCTTTGGGCTTTCTTTCCCCCTTTCTTTGGGGCTTTCTTTCCCACTTCTTTGGGCTTTCTTTGAGCTTTCTTTGGGCTTTCTTTGGGCTTTATTTGGGCCTTTCCTTTCCTCTTTCTTTCCACTTTCTTTGGGCTTTCTTTGGGCTTTCTTTGGGCTTTCTTTCCCCTTTCTTTGGGTTTTCTTTGGGCTTTCTTTGGGCTTTCTTTCCCCTTTCTTTGGGCTTTCTTTGGGGTTTCTTTGGGCTTTCTTTGGGCTTTCTTTCCCTTTTCTTTGGGCTTTGTTTGGGCTTTCTTTTGGCTTTCTTTGGGCTTTCATTCCCCTTTCTTGGGCTTTCTTTGGGCTTTCTTTCCCCTTTCTTTGGGCTTTCTTTGGGCTTTCTTTCCCCTTTCTTTGGGCTTTTCTTTGGGCTTTCTTTCCCCTTTCTTTGGGCTTTCTATCCCCTTTCTTTGGGCTTTTTTTCCCCTTTCTTTGGGCTTTTCTTTGGGCTTTCTTTCTCCTTTTTTTGGGCTTTCTTTCCCCTTTCTTTGCGCTTTCTTTCCCCTTTCTTTGGGCTTTCTTTGGGCTTTCTTTGGGCTTTCTTTCCGCTTTCCTTTGGGCTTTCTTTGGGCTTTCTTTGGGCTTTCTTTGGGCTTTCTTTCCCCTTTCTTTGGGCTTTCTTTCCCCTTTCTTTGGGCTTTCTTTCCCCTTTCTTTGGTATTTCTTTGCGCTTTCTTTCCCCTTTCTTTGGGCTTTCTTTGGGCTTTCTTTCCCCCTTTCTTAGGGCTTTCTTCGGGCTTTCTTTCTACTTTCTTTCCCCTTTCTTTGGGCTTTCTTTCAGCTTTCTTTCCCCCTTCTTTTGGATTTTCTTTCTCCTTTCTTTGGGCTTTCTTACCCCTTTCTGTGGGATTTCTTTGGGCTTTCTTTGGGCTTTCTTTGGGCTTTCTTTCCCCTTTCTTTGGGCTTTCTTTCCCCTTTCTTTGGGCTTTCCTTGGGCTTTCTTTGGGCTTTCTTTGGGCTTTCTTTCCCCTTTCTTTGCGCTTTCTTTGGGCTTTCTTTGGGCTTTCTTTGGCCTTTCTTTCCCCTTTCTTTGGGCTTTCTTTCCCCTTTCTTTGGGCTTTCTTTCCCTTTTCTTTGGGCATTCTTTCCCCTTTCTTTGGGCTGTCATTCCCATTTCTTTGGGCTTTCTTTCCCCTTTCTTTGGGCTTTCCTTCGGCTTTCTTTGGGCTTTCTTTGGGCTTTCTTTGGGCTTTCTTTGGGCTTTCTTTGGGCTTTCTTTCCCCTTTCTTTGGGCTTTCTTTCCCCTTTCTTTGGGCTTTCTTTCCCCTTTCTTTCCCATTTCTTTGGGCTTTTTTTGGGCTTTCTTTCCCCTTTCTTTCCCTTTTCTTTGGGCTTTCTTTCCCCCTTCTTTTGGGGTTTCTTTCTCCTTTCTTTGGGCTTTCTT